>NC_067143.1:23171519-23444332 GCF_903995435.1 Acomys russatus
CTTCCCTGTAGAGTCAGTGTGAGCCTGTTGGTCTCTCTTCCTCACTGTGTATATGTATACACATGCATGTGGGGGGAGGCCAGAGGTCACTGAGTATCTTCCTCGGCTTCTGCTCTACCACGTTTTTAGAGACAGGGTTTGTTCTAGAACCTGGAGCGCATTAGTTCAGATACACTATGGCCAGCAAACAAGTCCTAGGATCTTCCTGTGTTTGACTACCCGGCACCTGGAACATAATCCTGTCACTCCTGCCTGGCTTTATCATGTGGGTGCTGTGGATCAGACCCAAGTACTCACCGTTTTTCTTTGTTTGTTTTAAGTCAAGTGCTTTACTTACTGAGCCATCCTCCTAGCCTCAAGTCTATTGTTTTCAGTTTAATGCTTGATGGAGGAGTGCCTCATTCATAGCGAGGGCACTGGGGAGACTCAGGGTTCGTTGAGGCTACATAGAACATACACTGTGAGACCTTGCTTTTTAGTTTCCAGTGTTACACATGTCGTCCCATGTCCCTTTGCCCCCTAGCTTTGACAAAAGAGCTTGAGAGACACATGGAGCAAGTCTTCGGTGTTTCCTTACTGAGGCTGCATAGTCTCCATAAGTCCTACCCCACCTCCAGCCCCGCTGGCCGATCCTTTCCTTGAGATCTCTATGAGCTGGGCCTAGCTGGCTCGGAAGGTCCAGTGTTGGCCACGGGCGGTGAGCGTTGACCTTAAAATGTTTGTGGTACCGTGTGCATGTGGTGGGGCAGGACTTAGTGCCTGTTGTGGGGACGAGAGACTTGTGTGAGGCTTGTCCTCCATTGCTGAGAGGTTGCCTGGTCCTCACCGAGGCTGACGCACAGGGCTGCTGTCCAGCAGATGCTGCCTTCCACTGCAGGAGCCGCACACATGGGCTGAGTGATCACCAAGGCCTTCTGGTTCCTGAGCACACTGAACACAGAGCGGGGCCTAGCAGGGATTTGTTCTGTGGTAGAATGATCCTCATTTTCTGTGCTCCTGTGCTGCAGGGGCGGAGTTCTTCCAGGCTGTCCCTTCATTATCCACAGCTTGCCTTAAAGAAAGCTGAGCTTGGGTATGCTCAGCTGCACTCATCTTAGTCCGGGGCCCTGTTGTCTACTACCGAGAAGCATTTTTTGTTTAGCACTTAAGCTATATATATATATTTTTTAATTTAATTTAAAACATTTTTTAAATTTAAAAAGTTTTTAATTAAAAAAGATTTTTAAATGTGCATTAGTGTGGAGGTGTCAGATCCCTTGGAACTGGAATTACAGACAGTTGTGAACTGCCACGTGGGTACTGGGAATTGAACCGGGGTCCTAAGGAGAGCAGACAGTGCTCTTAACCACTGAGCTATCTTTCCAGCCCCTAAGCTATATACTTTTACATCGTGGGCTTTTGATTGTTCTTGACAGCATGGTGGACCCCACTTCTGACTTTCAAGCAAATTAACACCTTGTCCACACTAGGGTGTGAGTATAGGGAAACAAAATCGGACGGTTACTAGAAGCCTGAGTTAGACCCTCACCGGCCTGTTGGCACCAGTTATTGCAGTGCGTCTGTTCTGTGCTGGACTCAAGGCTCCCACAGGAATACACCAAGTTGAATGTCTGCCCCCTCTTCAATCAAAACCAACCTGTTCTGGCCCCCATTTGTTGTGTTTGGTGGCTTTGGGGACCTTGCCTACATTTCTGAACTAACAATAGAGTGTGGCCAGCCTAGTTTTCTTGTCTGAGGACCTCAGTCTGCAGTGTTCCTGGTCCTCTGCCTGCGTGGTTGAAGGGGTAGTACTTAACCTCATGCGTCACTGAAGTGAGGTGGGGGTGAGTAGGGGGTGGCTTTAAAGAAAACCGTTGCTTGAGGTCATCAGAGAGCTCCATGTACCTGAGAATGATATTAGTCTCAGACAACAAAGAGACAAAACAACCCAGGGGCTGGAGAGGTGGCCATATTAAGAGCACTTGCTGCTCTTGCTGAGGACCTGGGTTTGGTTTCCGGAATCCAATTGGGCAGCTCACAACCACCTGTTAGTCTAGTTCCAGGACATAGGATACTCTCTTCTGGATGCTACAGGCAACAGGCACATACCTAACCACTGCACGCGTGTGTGTGCTCCCCCCTGCTGCTTCTGGATGCTGTTGTTGCAATTGGATGAGAAGAAGGTGGAGATGCCCTGAAATGAAGATTGGACTTGCCCAAGGAACCTACTGACCCTAAGCAGCAAGGAGTAGCTAAGGAGAACCACTCCCCCTCTCCCCACCAACCTTCTTTCTTCCTACCTGGTGTCCCGAGGTGTTGGAGGAATAAGGGGTGGAGAAGGGAGGTAGACACATAAGGAAACCCCAATAAAATAAAGTAGATAAAAAGTACGCCCACAGTTAAGGGGCTTTAGCATCAAGTGAAGGGTGCACAGTGAGCTGGAGGAAGCCAGCTTCTCCAGGCCTTGCAGAGGGAATGGTACCTAAGGAACCTAAGGAATGTTTTTTTTTTTTTCCCCAAGACAGGGTTTCTCTGTGTAGCGTGGCCATCCTGGACTCACTTCGTAGACCAGGCTGGCCTCGAACTCACAGGAATGTGATCGGATGGAGATGGGGAGTGAGTGGTAGGTGCCTGATGGAGCTGGAGCTGGAACCCTGTGCTTGAAATCTGGAAGCCGTGCCTCTGTCCTCTTTTCTTCCTATGGATTACAGGTTCTGGAGTTACGCACTTTTATTTGTGAGGACGTGTGCTTCTTAGGGGCATCAGGTCTGGAACAATAGTAATTTCCCCAGGAAAGCAGGACTTTATCCTTTTACATGTAGAAAATGAAGCCTCTGCTGAGCCCCTTCCTGCTTCCCTTGGTGTCTTTCTTTGAGGGATCATGGAGGAGACCCTGACAGAGGTGTCTACCAGGTGTGGTACGGAAGTGCCTATACTGATCAGATGGCTCTCCGGATACACAGTTTGAGAGTCCCTCCTCAGCCTGGCAGTAGCATCCTTTTCAACTTGGAGAGAAATCTCCAGACAAGAATGCTGTAGCATAAAATTGCATACACTAATCTGGATTTAAGCCCTTGCCTGCTTGCCCCTCCCCCAATACCAGTGAGATCCCAAACAGGCCTTGGGGGACCTTATTTACCTCCAGTTTCCTGTGAAGTAGTTAAGAACACTTGCTGTTTTTGCGGAGGACCCAGATTTACCCCAGCATGCACATCAGGCAGCTCACAAGCTACCTGTAAACTCCAGCTCCAGGGCATCTGACTCCCTCTCCTGGCCTCTCTGGGCACCAGACACTTACGTGGTGCATGGGCATGCATGCAGGCACTTGGATATACATTTAAATAAAAATAAGTCTTCAAAACGGGCTGCATCACGAAAGTGCTTGTTACCTTCTTAGCGAGCTTAGTGTGATTTACAAAGAATCCTTCAGGGTGTATTGGTTGAAACTCTTGGTCTGCTTTCTGCAGCAGGCCACATGCGAGCCAGCTGGCCCTCCCTGGTTTCTGTAACTGGTTCTTGTGATGGGCTTTCTGGTCTCTGTCCTTCTGCCTGACACTTAGATGTTCTGTCTGTTGGCTTGCCTGTCAACGTGTGGGGGTAGAAACCAACCCAGATTTTGGGGTCTCTCTCTACCTCCATGTCTTACTCTATTAAGGACCACTTATGTGTAGTCTAAGATTGATTATCTTAAGTTTTGGGGGGTGCAGGCGTAACACCCCATCATCACATGCAGAAATTATGTCTAATTAAGTTGCCTAAGTCTTTTTCACACCTCCTACATTTGTGCTTTTTTTTTTTTTTTCACCCAAGTGTCCAAATAACATTATTTCCTCTCTGTTGCAAATCCAATCTGTTGATCTTTTTAGCTCTTGACTCTGTCATCCAGTGCGTTTGCCATCTCCCCTGGAAACTTGTCGTCCTTGAATTAGAGAGCAATATTTTATTAGTATCTTCGATGAAGGGACTGATGGGAATGCTGAAATAGATGTGACTTAAAACGTACTCTGGTGCCTCACATTTGACCATGTCCCCTGGAGGGGGAGACCTGGTGGCACTCAGAGGAAGGACAGCAGGTTGCCAAGAAGAGACTTGATACCCTATGAGCATATACAGGGGGAGGTAATCCCCCTCAGTAACAGTCATAGGGGAGGGGAATAAGAGGAAAATGGGAGGGAGGGAAGAATGGGAGGATACAAGGGATGGGATAAACATTGAGATGTAACAATAAAAAAAAAAAAAAAAAAAGAACACCTTGGCCGTCCATCTACTGTTTGTTAGTCAGTACTTTGCACTGTTACAGGCTATTGGGACGTAGTTCTTACTTCCTTGCTCTGTCAACGGGGATGTGATGAAATTGTTTTATGTAGCTCTGTAGACAAAGCATGTGATCTTGAAAACAGCCACTTTGTCAGGGAAGGGAAAGACACATAAGAATCTCTAGCCACTGTGGTGTACACGCTGACTCATTTGTCCATGACCCCTGGCTTCATTCTACAATCAGTATTTTTCTAGTTCTGCTATTGGTTGATGATGGCTCAAGGATGCACATGAGGAAATGTTACTGCCATGTTTGGGCTCATGTGCAAGGTGTTGAAGTGGTTGTGAGAACCAAGATCTCAGTGGGCATTGGTTTCAGACATCTTTTCCTGGCAGGACGCTGGGAGCAGAGGTCGTAGGTTGTTTGGCCTAGTGGATGGCGACTCCTGCATTGTGGAGAAATCCTAAATTCTGAGGGTCTTGGTGAGAAGTGCAGCTTGCCTCTGAATAAATTAAGGGTTCACATTATCCCCCAGATACTTGCACAAAACAAAGAAACAAAACTACTCATAGTGGTAGTCTGGAGGTAACAGAGTAAAATAGTAAATGCAGAAATTGCAGGAGTTATGAAGGCCATCACATGGCTTAGGTGAGGTGAGGGTGGTGGTGACAAAAGGGTGGTAGGGGTGGGCAGGGTGGAGCTTTAAGAGCCCCCCTTTTCATGATACTTTTACAAGGCAGGAGCTCTCCATTGACATGCAGATATACCTGGATTTAGGAGGAAACCCCATAAATACTAAAAGTTAAAAAGCCAGTGGCAGGGGTGCCCTTCACTGAAGTGCCCTTCAGTTATAGCAGATAGTGAGATGATGTTGCAAGTTTGGTTTGCAAAGACGGTGGGTTGCATATGGTGTCATGGGTTTTTCCTGATCCAGAGAGGTGCATGCAGGCACATGACTACCTTAGTGAGCTTGCTTGTTGGTGAGCTGTGTGTTCAGACCTCATCTCCTTGGCAAGTCAGTGTAGCACTCAGCCTGGGCCTCTCTGCCTGTGTATGCTCTGTGGTAGAGCTAAGGCCAAACTTCCCTCCCATGCCACTGGACTCTCCTAGATCTGTGACAGAGGGACGGTACCTGGCCTGTCTTTACCTTGGTGTGACTAAGAGTAGGGTAAAATAGGGTGAATGTTTTCCAGAGAGATTTTCTCTTTTCCTTAAAAAAAAAAAAAAAAAAACAGCAAATTACATAGAAAATAGACTAAGCCATTTTTATAGTTTTACATTTGTATAATTTATGTTAACCACATCTCCAGAATTTCTTTTCATCTTGCAGAACTATTCCCCATATTCATTAAACACCAACTCTCCACTCCTTCATCTCTTCTGTCTCTGGTAACCGCTGTTCTAATTTCTGTCCCTTTGACTTGTCTCCTCTGTGTACCCCATGAAGTAGAATGAGAGAACCCTGTTTCGCTTGGCGTATTTAACCTAGCACAGTGTACTCAGGGTTCATGCATACTTGCTGTATTTTAGAATCTCACTCCTTTTCAGGGCCAAGTCATGTTCCATTGTGCACCTGAATTTTTTTCCCCACCTGTTCATCCGTCATCTTTGGGTTATTTCCATATTTTGACTGCTGTGATTAACATTGCCACAAACATGGACGTGTGGTCTGCTTTGCGTTTGTTTGGTTCCTGTTGGCTGTCTCACACTTCGTATTTATTTAGTGTTCATGCCCCGCTCCTCCCAGTCCACAGTGGCTCTCCCTTGCTATTGTTTTGTAGGTATTGAGGCTCTTAACCATGGAAGTTTCCTCCTTAGACTTGAGTATCTTCTGGGTGAGCTCTTTGCTGGTCTGGCTTGCCTCTTCCGGTGTTCTCATTCTCAGTCTCTTTGTCTCAGTCTCTTCCCTTGTTCTGTCTTTCCATATCTCTCTCTGTCTCTGTGTCTCCCCCCCGCCCTCACGCCCCTTCCTCTGCTTCTCTAGTTGTCAGTCTCTGTGTCCCCCACCCCCAGTCTTAACATCAGCTGCTTGCTTGCAGGGACTCACCTTGTTGAGTTCTGGTCCTGAGAAGATTTCAGTGTTTGCATAACTAACTAGTCATCTCTGTTGTCTCACAATCACATTCTGTCATGTCTTGCGGTTTATTTGTCACACCTTATCCTGGTGTTAGTATGCATCTTGCCCACAGCATGCCTTTGTATCACAACCGCAGCATGCACAGAGAGCCTCTCGGGGTCATGAGTGGGCTTTCAGTTCTGTCAGGATGGCCTATCCCTTGAAGTCCAAAGTTTTTGTCACTGCTGACTTCCGGGCACCTGGGAAGCCCTTAGCTAGTAATAAGTGTCACTTACATATGTATTGGAAGAATTAATAAATTTAGTCGCAAGCCTGCATCTGATTCACAAAGAAACTGAGGCCTAGAGTGACCTCGGCTGATTTTTATATTTGTGAGTGTTTATCGTCATCGTCGGCGTCATCCACAGTTGGGCATGGAGCCCAGGGCCTTGCGCATGCCAGGCAAGGGCTGTTCCACTGACTTGGATCCTCTAGTCCAGGGCCCATAGTTTGACACTGCCATGGAGAATACATCGTAGCGTTGCAGGGACACGTGAGTGAATGGGGTTTCCACACTGATTATCAGCTAGATTTAGGTAACTGGTTCATTTTAAGGAAACTGGAACCTTGCCTCCTGACGTGAGGCACTCCTGGAATGAGCATGTACACATGGCCTGTAAGCAGAAAGATGTAACAGGTCTGACAGGCAAGGCCAGCGTGGGTGCGGGAGGGCTGGGTGCCGGCCTTAGAATGCTTGCCTGCTTCTGAGCAGAAAAATCACAAGTCACGGGAGGGGAACTGAAAGCAGAGGCGTTTCTCTGAATGCCTGCACTTAGTGGGGCCTTGTCCTGGCTTGGCTGCTCCCCGAAGGCACCCCCTCCCCAGCCCCCAGCACCAGCCTCTGGCTGTGCGGTTAGTTCACTGTTGGTAGTACAAAGTGAGGATGGAGATGCGTGTCCTAGGGAAGGCCTCTCAGGAGACTGAGCCCTGGTTCTCTGGCTCTCCCCGCCCCCCACTGTGTGTGGGGTGGCAGGTGGGGGTTTTACCTACTGGATCCTGTGTGGTGCCTTAAAACATGCAATCATTGGGAGTGGAAATAACAAAGAGGTTCAGAGCCTTTTACAAGGATGTTATTTTAAAATACGGCCTTGACTATTGGGCTTTGGGGTGTTTTAAGAGTAGAAAGGCATGTAGGATATCTGTCAGAGCAAGTCAGGCTGTTGTTAGGAAGATCTGTGAACGCAGCTGTCCCGCTGAAGCAGACCCAACTTGATGTTGCACAGACCCACTTGGCTACAGAGGCTTTACGTGGAGGGGGCACTCGAGCGTGTTCCCTCGCCTTGGAACGAATTCCCTGTAAGTTTTCCATTTCTTAATTGGTGTGGTAGGGTAGAAGCACCCCATCTATCTCTTTGTAAATTCCTTGCCACATCCAGCCCTGGTTTCTGTGTCCCCAGCATTCAGGGCCGCATCTCATGTGCGCATAGATTTTCAGATTGTTTCTATGGTGAGACGGCTCTTCCGTAGGGCAGCTAAGAACAATTTGCACATTCAGATCACACTTTTTTTTTTTTTTAATTTCTCTTCTCAAAGTCACCCATGTAATGGAAATCCCTTACATTCCCATCATTGTCCCTCACTTATTGAATATATACCAGGTGGCCAGGCTGTCTTGTCTGTATGAAATAGAAATGTACATACACAGTGTAAACACGTCCTAGTTGACACACGGAGATAAAAGGCTTAACATGAATTGTGTCTGTTTACACTTAACACAGAAAATTCTACTCTTGACAAACTCTAGAGTATCACTAGTGTTTGTTACCATAACACTACCTCCCCCCTCTCCCCCAATCTGATTTTCTAGCTAGTTGCAGCTTCCTGCAGATAGAGGACCAAATTCTACCTCCTCCTCTCGAGCTCCAGGTTTGTGCTCTCAGACCTTCAAGGGCAGCAGAGCCAGCAGCTGTGGGAAGACTGTGTATTCGCACTCCACCCCATTTTCCCCTTGGTTCTTAAGTGTGTTTCATGCTTTGTCTATGTGGGTTGCTCGGGGATTTTCTCAGCTTAATGGCTCAGTGGGTAAAAGAGACTTACCATACAAGCATGGTGACCTGCCTGTGTTTGAGTCCCAAGCACTCAGATAAAAAACAAACAAACAAAAACAGGCATGGCTGCGTGTACCTATAACCTCAGCACTGGGGAATCGGAAGGATGTGGGGACAGGTCGGTTCCAGAGCTCCTTGGCTTGCTACCTTGGCCAAAATGGCAAGTGTCTGGCTCCGTGGGAACCTTCCTGAAGGCAGTAGGTCAGGGACAATAGAGAAGAGGGCAGCCCTCTACCTTCTCTGTGCACAGGCACAGGCACACCTACCTGCATACTGAAGTGCGTGGGACACACACACAAGAAATACAGGTGCATAGGCTTTTCCCTGGGTCGCTCTGTAGATCTCGGCGGGTGCAGAGAGAGGGTAGTGACAAGAAAGAAATGGGGGGGCGTTCTTTTCTGAGTCCTACTGCCTCTCACAGAATGGTAGCTCATCAAGATCAGCACCTGGCATCCATCAGATGGACAGATTTTGAGGTCACTCTGTGGTTTAGCAAGCCTTGGAGATGTAGCGTGGTTTTGCCGTGTGCTGTGGAATTTGAGTGCCATCCTACGTGCACAGTGAGGCGGGCCCCATGAGTGCATGGCCCAGTCTGTGTTTTCTAGCCTCCGTCCTGTGCGTGCTCTTTCTCTTCTCTCTGCCACACTTGTTGCACCTCTGAGGTTTCCTCAAGCTGTCACCAATCAAGACTACCTCCAAGATGTTCCTTGTTACTCTCTCGGCCTGGGTGCGCTGCCCCTTATACTTTGTTAGACATCAGTTTGGGTCCTAGAAACAAAGCATGGCAGCAGACCATCTCCAGGGATTCTGTCCTCTTGAGAAGTCCTGCTGACCTGCTTAGAGCTGTGAGCCTTTCTTGACAGTCCCAGAGTCCTGCCCGCTAAGCCTGGCTACGGAAGATTGTTTTCCTAAGTTTGCCAGTTGCTGGAGACTGGGGTTGTTTACTCTCCTAGTGCAAAGTTCATTGATAGTAATCCTCTGCCGTTTTGACTTTTGCAAAGCGATAGCATCTAGAAGTGGGGTTTGTTGACATAGTTACTGGTACCAGTGGATTCATTTTCACTGGAAGTGATTGTTATGGTGAGCCACTGGCTAAGCCAGACTAGCGTTCTTTCACAATGCAAGAGCTCTGCTGTGTTGGATCTCACCGTCAGAACTGGAGATGGTCGGTTGCCCAATGTGTCTTGCTCCATCATATGCCTTTAGGCCCATAGTTTAAAAAAAAAAACAACAACTAATTTTACTTCTGCTCTGTATCTTTTATTTCCAACCATAAACTAAGACTATCTCATTTCTGAAGGACAGTTGATCAAAATGGAAAGCATCTTTGTTAAGTGGATGACTTAGTGATATTCTTGTGGAAGCTGTTGGTAGATTGGTCAATGGTTTTTGCCAGCTTCCTTCCTCTTCATCGTATTAGCAATATTTAGATTGGGGTAACCGAATGGAGGGATGCGTTTGCTAATGCTCAGTCAGTATGCAGCCTTCAGCATATCTCTGATGACAGTGACACAAAGCACCTACCTGACTTGGTCACTGTGGTAGCAACAGTCCGTTCTACAGGTGAGGAAATGGAGGCTTAGGGGCAGAGTTTGTCCACTTGATGGCATGAGCCAACATCTTGATGGGTATTCTGGGATTCAGACCCCGGTTAAGCTCTTTGTGACTCTCCAGGACCCCTTGGTGCCTTGCACAGGACAGATGCTGAACACAGGAAGCTCTGTGTCATCTGTGTTAACTCTTGTAGACATTCAGATAGCCCAGCTTTGGGAGAATTCTTAGGGAGTTGCGTTTCAAGTATGTTTGGATTGCTCACGATATTCCTTTGAGTTCTGAGAATAAAAGTTCTGCCAAAACTGGCTTTGAGGAAGTACCTGGGAGTTTTGGGGGAAAAGTGACTCTCACCTGAAAAGCTTTAAATAAGATGGTGTCTTAGCAGAAGTGAATTCTGGTCCCGGGTGCCATGCTACTGCCTAGTGCCTTCCATCTGTTTTGCCTCTGCTGCCCTCATTCCCTGGTGGGCCCCTGCAGCTGGGGCCCACCCAGCCCTCCCAGCACTGCCTTTTCTCTCTATTCCTGCCTGCCTTCATCTCCATATGCTTTTTACTAAGAGACTCACCTGGGATCTTATGGTTCCAAATTGATCTTACATTCTGAAAGCAAGTGTTGGGGTCTTTTTTAGATCTACCAAGTATCTGTTGGCTTTGAAATGGAGAAAAGGGCGTTTCATGACTCCCGGACTCCCGGGCTTCACTGTGAGCGGAGGGTGTGTCTGCTCCACATGCTGTGGAGCGTCCTCTCCCTCTGTGCATGGACTCTTTGACAGGCAGGCGTGCTGCATTGCTTTCCTGTTTGTGGCTTGTGCCTTTTGAGCACTGTGCTATCATTCACAGCCCAGCTTGAGTATCCTCTTTTTCTGTTTCTGTCTCAAAACACCCAGAGACCAACAGTGTCGGTCAGAATCCAAAACGGCTGGTTGCCGGGCCCTGCCTTGTACTTTGTGGCTTCGGCTTGTCTTCTGTCTTCTGTTCCGGAATAAGGGGGTAGTTTCTTCCTATTTTTTCCTTTGTTCTATAAATGCGGGTGGGGGTGTAAATAAGGAAATGGCTCTTCGATTCAAAGGAGCTTCCAGTCCCAGCTCTGTGTGAAGTTGGTTGCCTTCTGTTCCCAGTGGTCTTCTCTGGTGAAAGAGGCCAGCTGGCAGAAGGTAGCAGGTCCTTCATACTGTCTGCATATTGACTGCATGTGAAAGACATGTTAGTTATGTCTCTCTGTTTCTTTGCTTGGTCCCGAATTTTTATGATTTGTTGGAAATAATAACAAATGACTTGATACCTAATACTTTCATAGTATGATCAAGCACATGTTGAATACAGTGATATAGCCCCTGTAGATTTAAGAGCAAATTAATACACCTAGTTTACAGTGGTATAGAAGGAATAAGATATTTCATGCTAGGCACAGGACAAGTTTTCTTCTTCTTCTTCTTCTTCTTCTTCTTCTTCTTCTTCTTCTTCTTCTTCTTCTTCTTCTTTTTCTTCTTCTTCTTCTTCTTCTTCTTCTTCTTCTTCTTCTTCTTCCTTCTTCTTCCTTCTTCCTTGTTCTTGTTCTTCTTGTTCTTGTTCTTTTTCTTGTTCTTCTTGTTCTTCTTCTTGTTCTTGTTCTTCTCCTTCTTCTTCTTGTTCTTCTTCTCCTTCTCCTTCTTCTTCTCTCATTTCCAATGAGTGAATGACTTGGTGCCTTTCTTCTCTAAGGCTCTGAGTCATTGACCAGAAGCTGGGTAAAAATGAAGTAGAGACATGAGGGCTGGGCAAGGAGGGGGCGCAGGAGGGGGCGCAGGAGGGTGGTGGGGGACTGTGGAAGGTCAGGTATTAGCACAGAGCCCTGAGGAGGTGATGTGTAATGGAAACGTCCAGGAAGAGAGAATGGGGAAGTGTGTGAAGGGGCACCCTGTCAAGGCAGCAGGCCATGAGCAGAGAGGAGCCGCGCCTGTTGGAGGCTGGTGAGCAAGGATGCGCTAGGAGAGGAGATGGAAATAGGTGGGCCCGAACTCTTACAGAATCATGTTGACTTGGCATTTGGTCAAGGATGGAGGAAGGCGTTGCGTCACTCAGGCCGGAGAAGGTGACATTGGTCAGATCAGAGTTGCAGAGGTTAAAAATGACAAAGGCAGGGTGCATACAGTTCATTTGTGCTCCAGGTGTGTGCCCTCTGGTGTCTGTCATGGATCAAGCAGTGTGTTAGCCTCTTGGGAACTAAATAGTAAATCATTTCCCATCCTTCTGGAGCCGCCCTCCTGATGGGAGTGGCCAGAGTGAGAGAGCATGAGAAGAAAGGCTAGAGCCAGGCTCCCAAGAGGGTGGATGTACCCTAAGTGGGAGATAAGTGGGGTTGGGCATGAGCAGTGAGTATCAGAAAGAGCAAGAGGGGGGCTTAATCGCGAGGAAAGACCCCAAGGATCCATTAGGTTCGGAAGGGAAGCCCAGAGCAGGGCGTTTCTAGATGACTTCAGTGTCAGGTGAAGGACAAGATGAGCTGGCAAGACTTACTTTCAGCATGCGCAAGTTACATGGCAGCAGCATGGAACAAGATATGGAAGCTGGGGAGCGGGTCACTGTCAGGGGGGAAAATAGAATGAGTTATTAGAAAGCTCTGTGAGATGGAGAGTAGGCGGGTGGATAGATTCTTAAGCAGAGTCTGGGTCAGTAACATGTATTCCAAGGTCACCCTGAGTATAGATGGCACAGGAGGCCACTTGGTGCATGAGAGGACAAGAGACGGCTGAAGGGATCTCAGTTAGTGGTCAGGTATGAGGGGAGGATGGTTATCTGTGGGATCACGGCATCCAGGGAACACAGAGGAGGCAGCAGTGCCACATGCTCTGCAAGCCTTTGCCAAGAGCTGCACACTGTTGCAAGGTCCACAGAGGATTCACAGTAGTGGGGTGGGCAGGGATGAGGATGCTGCAGACACACCTGTGTCAAATGCCACTGTAAAGTGGTTGGTACCTTCTGACTTCTCTGAATCTGTCTCTTCACCTTTAAAGCGGTGATGACGCGATCTTAGGTGAGGTGTAGTTGGGAGCATCACAGAAGAGGAAACATCAGCATCTTCCAGCGTGTCTGGTGTGCTTTGTGCCCTTCTCCCATTTCTTCTGTCCTAGGGGCCTTGTTTTCTCAAAATGAAGGCACTAGACCAAAAGTTTTGTCCATTTTTTTCCTGCTATCCACCTCACCATCATGTCCCCTTTGCCTTAGTTCCATTGCTGTGAAGAGACACCATGTCCATGACAACGCTTAATAAAGGAAAACATTTAATTGGGGCTGGTTTACAGCTTCAGACGTTTAGTCCATTATCATCATGGCAGGAAGCGTGGCAGCTTGCAGGCAGACGTGCTGCTGGAGGAGGAGCTGAGAGGTGTCCATCATGATCCCGAAGCAGCAGAAGGAGACTGTGTGCCACGCTGGGTATAGCTTGAGTAGAGGAGACCTCAAAGCCCACTCTTGCCATGACACACTTCCTCCAACAAGGCCACACCTCCCAATAGTGCCTCTCCCTATGGGCCAAGCATTCAAACACTTGAGCCTGTGGGACCATTCCTATTCAAACCATCGCACCTGCCTAGTTCCTTCAGTGCTGTGATGCCTAGGGAACGTCTCCTTTTCCTTCACTCCACTTTGAGTCTGTCCTGGAGTAACCCTATAAGGCTACCCTTGGGCTTCTCTCCCCTATCCTTGGGAGGGGCTCTGTTCCTGTGAGGTAGTATCCACCCCCCTGCCCCCACATCTCTACGCCCCCCCCCCACCCCCGCCCCGATCTTTCTTGACAGCATCCTACCAGACTCCTTTCCTTTGGTCCTTCTTTGTGTTCATACCTGTCTCTGGCTTACTACCTCTTCTTTTTCCTGTTGGAAGTTGGAGTAGGGTTTCCCCGTGCACTCCACTCCTCTTGCCCTGTCTTGCTAGTTGTTCACCGTGGGTCTTGGCTCCTGGCTTTTGCTCTGAGCTTCTTTTCATCTCTCATGGAATCAAATTAATGAATTTCATGGGTCAGAAAAGCTTTAGTAGTAGTTGATATTATTAACTACTAAGAAAGCATAGTAACCAAGGCTGTTTTTTTTTTTTTTTTTTTTTTTTTCATGTGCATTTCAAACTTCTTAAAAGGCTTCGAGTCTAGAAAATGGCCTAGTGGTTAAAGACAGCCTCTGTGTTTTGTTAGGTGAGTCTCAGCCCTCTGTAACTCCAGCCTCAAAGGATCTGACACCGTCTCCTGTCCTCAGTGGGCACCTTCACCCATACTAATAGATACACACACAACAGAGTTGAAATAAAGTTTAAAAAATTTTAGTATTGTGGCCATTTTGCCAAATAAAAAAAAAAGAGAAACAAAAAACCTGTTGTAATCTACAAATGCCTTGGGCTAGTTTCTTTACTTCTAGATGTACCCTAAGAAAGTACTCTTGGATATCTGAGATACTGTTTATAATGTGAAAAAAATTAGAGATGACCAAGTATCTAAGCAATAGAGAAATAGGTTAGAAGAAAAAGGGACTTGTATTTGTTAATAATTTAAAACTAGTTTCCCTCTTTTAGGTTAAAAAAAAGTTAGTTCTTTTGTGTGTACACATGGCGTGTGTGGAGGTCAAGACGTTGTTCAGAAGATGGTTCTCTTCCACAGTGGGCTCCAGCGCTGGAACTCAGGGTTGCTTATAAAGGACCTCTGCCGGCTGAGCCGCCCCACAGACACCCAGTTGCTCTTTTTTTAAAAAATGATGTTTGGTATGCTTGAATGTTCACATTAGTTAAGTGAAGTAAATCTGTTTACAAATACTATGTTCTTGTCCAATTTTATTTGGTTATTTGCAGAGAAAGGATGATTGGCGTAGGCAAATGAATGCTGTTTACCTGTGGCTGTTGAGATCACTCATTTTTTTTTTTTTTTCTGATTTTGCTGTTACCTAACTTCTGTTGGAAACATCTTACTGGATTAACACAACACACTTTTCAAGTTGGAAGCCTGTGTCTCTTTCATTCATAAAGTCTTTTCTTCAGGTATTTCTTTTGTCTGCGTTTTTGAGGAGAGCACAGGGCCACCTGGTCCGTATCGAATGGTGCCTGCTCTCCAGGTCATGGTGACTGTTCTTGAGTAGACGTCACTGCTTTCTGTCCTTTGGGCTGGACACGGTAGTAAGTTGTTGACACTCGGCTGCCAAGCTTTTGTGTAGGTGCGGCGAGCTCACATCTGCAGAAGGGGTGGGGACTGAGAACCTTGGCAGCTCTGGAACAGCTTGGGCTGTAGCGTGAACTTTGGCACACAACCTTATGTGACCTTGAACCGAAAGCTTTAGTTTGGATGGTTAATGTAGCCGGCTTCTCCCAGTGAGCATGTTGGACAGCATCCGGGCCAGTGTAGGCAGTGAGTGACGGTAACCAGGTACCTGTGTGGGTCTGCAGTCTGCAGCCCCATACCTTCTTGGTCTGCAGTGAAAAACCAAGTTGTCATCTTTTTTTTTTATATAATAATACAAGTTTTACGGAAATTCATTTTGGGGGTCTGAAAAGTCATATTTTAGAATGATCTCTGTTTAACAGAATGTTCCGCTTTGCCCTCTTGTCTCCCTTCAGTTTGTGGTCCCGGCATTGACATCCGGAACGACTACCAGCAGCTGAAGCGCCTGGAAAACTGCACGGTGATTGAGGGCTTCCTCCATATCCTGCTCATCTCCAAGGCCGAGGACTACCGAAGCTACCGCTTCCCCAAGCTCACGGTCATCACCGAGTACTTGCTGCTGTTTCGAGTGGCCGGCCTGGAGAGCCTGGGAGACCTCTTCCCGAACCTCACGGTCATCCGTGGCTGGAAACTCTTCTACAACTACGCCCTGGTTATCTTCGAGATGACCAATCTCAAGGATATTGGGCTTTATAATCTAAGGAACATTACCCGGGGGGCCATCAGGATTGAGAAAAACGCTGACCTCTGTTACCTCTCCACTATAGACTGGTCTCTCATCTTGGATGCAGTGTCCAATAACTACATTGTGGGGAACAAGCCCCCGAAGGAGTGTGGGGACCTGTGTCCGGGGACACTGGAGGAGAAGCCCATGTGTGAGAAGACCACCATCAACAATGAGTACAACTACCGCTGCTGGACCACAAACCGCTGCCAGAAAAGTAAGGATGCGCACACAGTGGGGCTTTTTCGGCTTCCTTCCACCCCCTCCAGCCCCCACCCTTTTACCCCCTTCATCTCTGGCAGGGCAGGGTGAGGGTCTCTCACATTTCACACTGCCTTGTGGAAGCCTTTCCCAGGGATGGGGAGAGGTGGGTCTTGGTTAGCTTTTCTATGTAGGTGGGCACTCTGAGAACTGGATGGAGGCTCCTGTGGCTGCTGTCAAGTCTGGTTGGAAACAATTCAGTGCATTTGGAGACTAGAAGTTTACTAATCTCAAACTTCTTGCTGAAAAGGGTGACAGGGCACACAGATGTTTTCTTGCAGGTGATTTCTTATATTCTGGAATTCTTTGTGTTGAAGAGATTTATAGTATCCTCGTCAGTTTGTAGAGAGCAAGAGTTCTTTCTTACGGGTGAATTTGGAATATAGTTGGATAAAGGAAAAACATAATGCCCATCAGTGTCCTGTAAAAGTGACCTTTGGGTCTTGGGACCCCGATGCTTAGGAGACCTGGCTTTTAATATGGAACACTTGGTGGATAGGAGACCCGTGTGCCGGTTTCCAGGAGTCCCTGGTTCAATCCCTGCTTGAGACAGCGCTATAGGAGGATGCGTTTCTGAACCTTTGCGCTTGCGTTTCTTCTCCTGTATGGCTGTTGCGGGAGTCTCACACAGTCACTTAGTGAAGGGAACTTGAAAAGCAGAGTCACGTGGTGGTGATGTTTGAAGCCTGTTTGTGCATCTACAATATGCGTATTTTCTTTATAGAGTAACCTTACCCTGGTGTGACAGATGCTACAAGAATCAAGTTGCTTTCTTGGTTTTTTGATTTTTGATTTTTGTTTTTTTTTTGTTGTTGTTGTTGTAGTTGTTGTTTTTTAAGCTAGAATGTGCCCGTGGCTCAGGGCATTGACTATATTGATTTCAATAATTCAGCAATATTTAGACGCAATGGCCAGCAAGGTTCCCCTTACTGGTTTCCCTCAGCGTGTTAGCTATTGTTAGCCAGCCCAGTTAAAGACCCAGAGAGTTCATACACCCCCAACTAGTTATGAAGAGTGCCTCCTCAAAACTCCTCACCAAACCCCCAAATTGGACAGGCTTGTCTAGTCTCTGAAGTGTATATAATCAACAAATGCAAGGCCAGTCCTCACAGGTAGCTCTTATGTCAACATCCCTTTAGTTGGGGTCAAAGTAGGAATTCACACACCTGATGGCTTCTGTAATTTGGTGTGTGTGTGTGTGTGTGTGTGTGTGTGTGTGTGTGTGTAGGAGTGAGGGGTGTGTGCATCTCTGTGGTGCTGGCCTAGAACAAACATGCTGTGTTCTCCAGCTACCCTTGAACTCATGAAAGTTCTCCTGCCTCAGCCTCTCACGTCCTGGGATTATAGGAATGAGTTCTTGCCCATTGTAACAAAATTTTCGTTTTGTTTATTTCTAAATATTAAAACATTTATTTCATGTGTTTGGGTGTTTTGCCTCTACGTGTAACCGTTCACACCAGAGTTACAGTTCGTTTGTGAGCTGCCACATGGGCGCTGGAAACCGAACCTGGGTCCTCCTGGGAGCTGAGCCATTTCTCCAGCCGTCAAGGTTTTGTTTTTAAAGTAACCTTGGCATTTGAAAAAAGAAATAATCTTAAAAAGCATCACCAGAGATTTGGGTGCAGAAGTGAGAGTCCGAGATGACTTAACTGGCCAGCTCGCCTGAGCTCTGCTTCAGCCTTTTCACGGCGCAGGCGTGCCTCCCTTTAGTGGCGGCCAAACTAAGTATAGGCGAGTAAGTGTTTCAGAAGCTTATACGCTCCGCACAAAAGGGAAGGGTTGCGCACAGCATCGTTAGATACCACCTGCTCAGTGATGGCACAGAGGCTTTGGTCTTACTGTGGCTTTTCAGAGGCTTCTGAAGAAGTCCAGGGCAGAGATAAGGCCTGTATTCTGGTCAAAGTCTAAGGCCATCAGTAGCCAGAAATTATCAAGTAATTTAAATTGTGTAGGCTTTAGTTTCTTTATGTTAAAAAAAAAATGGCACAATTTCTCTCTTCCTCATAGAGGAAGGTTAAATTAGACCAGAGAAAAGCAACCGGGGTTAGAAATTGAGTCCTGATGCCAGTGTGCCTATTGGCTGGACCCGGTCCCTGCAAGGCCGTGCTCTGCAGCCTTTCCCTTGGCCAGCTATACCAGTCCTGATGACGTGCTTTGTGATTTCACAATGGAGGACTTACTTAAAACTGCCGAGTCCATTCAAGGATCTTGTCTTCTTACCTTGTCCTAAAAACTCAGTCATGGTCGTAGGTTCCTGTAGGCTTTCTAACTCTGCTACATTTCTTTTCCTCTGCATAGATTTCTATTCTAGTGTATGCTGTCATGCATATAGAGGCCACTAGCCACGTGCACCGGATCCGAGCTCTTGACCTGTGTAGCCTGCCTCAAATAATGCCTGCTTTCAATATAGAATTCCCAGGATGTAGTATAGGTGAAAAAAAAAATTCTTTGAAATAGTTCCGTGCCCGATGTTTTTAAATTGCTACTACGCTGAAGTGTACTGTGACGGCTGTACATGAAAAAAGTAAAATGTGCTTTTAACGGCGTTCACCTGCTTGCCTTTACTTCTGCATGTGGCCAGTGGCGTCCTCTCTCCTTTGGACAGCGCAGCTTCAGCGGCTTCCTTGGAGGCTGAGTTCTTCCCTTCATCGTCTCTAGACAAGCAGCTTCAATCGTGCCATCTTTCCTTGCCTGTCTCCACTCAGAGCCCTTGATCATCAGTCAGAGAACCAGGGCATCGAGTCCTCACAGTATGCCCACCTCGAGTTCACATGAGCCACTTGAAATGAGTATTTGAAGAATCCCATTAAGCTACGTTCTGCTGGCTGGTGGCAGAAGAGGGAGAGCATCAATGTCTGGAGAGAGAGAGAGGGAGGGAGGGAGGGAGAGAGAGAGATGGAGGGGGAGATGTTGCTGTAGAGGAAAAACAGGTGGTCAAGCTGTGATGGTGGACTGAGTTTTCACTCGGTGTCTTTGCTCTTCTTGGATCACGTCTGCTGGCCGATGGCGTGGAGGCAGCCCACTAGAGAGGGGCCACTCTAGTAGCTACACTCTGTTGTTTCTTTGGTTTTGTGATCTTCTGCAGGCCTGAGTTGTTCCTAAATAGCCAGGGCCCTGAGGAATTGTGTATGGCTTTTTTGCTTTCCTAGTGAAAGAGCTAACAATGCCTTCGCGCTTGGTGGTTGGGCCTTCCTTCCTTGTTTCGAAAGGGCTTCTGCTTCTCCACCTCTCCCCCTGTGGCAAGCCGCTTTTCGTTGGTCTTTTCTCCATGTAGGCTTTGGTAGTTGGTTATCTCTGGCCTTAGTCCATGTGGGCTGCAACAACGGTTCACAAGCTGGATGGCTTAGAAACAGTCGACTTGTTTCTCGCCTTTATGAAGGCTGGAGGTCTGAGAAAAGATGCTGACAGCTTCTCTGTCTGACGAGGGTCTACTTTCTGGGTGTTTCCACCCCCCACCCCCACCCCGTGCTTTCACATGGTGGAAAGAGGCTAGGCAACTTTCTGGTGTCTCTTTAACAAGTCCCAGTCACAAGGGCTCCAACCTTACAACCTAATCACAAAGCCTCACCTCTTAGCACCATGTGGCCAGGCACTAGGTTTCGGTATGTGAGTTTTGGAAGACATAATCATTCAGACCAAGGCGTGGCTGGAGCCTCTCCCTCTCCTCTTCATTGTATTTCCTGATCCTTTAGCATCCTCTTGTCTCCATCAAGGCCAGACCTCTTTAGGAGCTTACTTTTTGTGACCCTGGCTGTCCTGTAACTCACATTGTAGACCAGGCTGGCCTCAAACTCAAGAGATGCTCCTACCTCTGCCTCCTGAGTGCTGTGAGTAAGTGTGTGTGACACACACCACCACCTGGTTTCTTTTTGAGCTGTTAACTGCTTCCATTCATAAGAAGACCACCTCCAGCCACTGGCTCTCTCAGGGAACGTCTGCTCCTTTCTGGGCTCTTTCTATACCCCCCACCTCCCCGTGGGGGGGTCAACACTCTTGTTCCCCTAGCTAATGGTTGTGCCAGAAATGCTACAGCTTGAGCCTTTTTTTTTTTTTTTTTTTTTTGAGTTGCTTCCCTTTCTAATTGGCCATCGAAGCCCTTACCATCCCAAATACTGTTTCGCTCTCATCCTCCAGCCTCCCCATTGCTTCCACAGTGACACAGCTTTTCTCCAGCCTCCCACTTCACTCCACCAGCGAATGCCCCATTGAGTACATCTGCTGTCCCCCGACACTTCCGTAGCAGGGCCTCCTGAAGCTCTTCGGTGGTTTGCCCTCCTCCCCCATGCACCCTCCTTCCCCCATGCAGTATCACTGACACCCTTTCTCAGTCATCTTTCTGTTGTCCAGTCTGCCGTCCTCCATCTCAGACCTGGCTGAGCTCCAGCCTTGCCTTTTTCAGAAGAAGACCCTAGGGCTCTGGAGCCTCCAGGGGTCGTATAGCCTAGCACCTGGCACTGTGTTTCTTGGCAGTGTTGTGTGGGTTCTGGCTGTATCTTCCCATGCGTTCCCGCTAACTCCTTCAAACAGAGCAGTGTGCAAATGGCACTCCTCAGCAAGCTCAAAGACGGTAAATCATGAAATGTGGCTCTGATGTTTCCTCTGTCCCTGTCACCATCACTGCTGCTGAGGAACACTGCCACCCAATCCATCCCTAGCCCTAAATCGGCAAGAGGATCTCCTGCAGACGCCAGCTCTTCTCTCTCAAGATGCAGAAGTCTAAAAGGTTGAATCCTGGCCCCCAGAAGCTATTCAAATGGTTGTCCAGCCGTTTGGTGAAGGCGGGCCCGCCTTGTATCCTAAGGGCTGGAGGTCAACCTTCCTGAGTACCTGTGGTTTTCTGCCTTCTCATGGTATTTACTTAAAGCCATAGAGGCTTCCTGGTATCTGGTTTCATATGTGAACACCTTTTCCAAAAACAAAACAACATCAAGTTAAAAACAAAAGTAAAGCCTGAGACCTGACTGCTAAACTTGGCCTCTAAGCGTCTCTTAGCCTGCCAGAGCCAACAGTTCGGGATTGGGTCGCAGGACTCCATTGCATGTTTAGAGGACAAATCTTTGCCAGAAAACCCCTGAAGGCATGAACCTGGCCGCCCTGGAAGCTAGCTCTGCTGGCAGGGCCACCTTGTTTCTGTGAAAAAGACACTGGCTAGGGCAGTGGTGCTGCAGTGTGTTGCATTGCCCACTTCCCCAAAATGAGAAATCTTGGTTATTGCAGACTGGAGCTTTCAGGATGACCGTGGCTCCCTTTATTGACAGAGGGAAACATTATATCTCAGTATGGGTCCCTGGTCTCAAAATGAAGGCAGGTGGTGTAAAACAGACTGTTCTTCTCTGATACTGGGTCTCACGGCCTTGTTTGTCAAACACTGGTCACCGGGACAGCATAGGCCTATAGAGAGCCTCTTCCTTTTCCATTTCTTTGCATTTCATTGCAGGCTAATAGTCTGTGTCCCCCAGGGAGAAAGCGGAAGGCTTGTTCAAGCATTTTTAAATCCCCTGGAGTGTGAAAGTCCAGCCATGCATTTTAACTTTTAATCTTCAGCTACCTGGGAAGACCTAGAGTATGTCTGGCAATGCCATGGCGTGTCCACCAAGCTGCTGCAGACTGCCAAAATAGATGATGGTGTGTGCCATGAGGCAGGCCCATGGGCTCTGGTGGGTGCAGACCCAGGGGTGAAAAAGTGGGCCCTGGCTTTCCACACATTGTGTTACAAGCCTGTCTCCATTGCCTGGGAACGCCTCTGTTCTGGTCAGCTGCTCCACTGAGGGGGTGAGCTTTATTTAGAAGGGGGTCACATGCCCTGGGCCTCAGTGCTATATGCCTTTTATAGCCGGGTGTGGAGATTGCATTCTGTCCTGATTGCTAACCCCTGCTTCGGTGGTGCTGAAGCAGTTTGCGTCCACATCTCTCTGGGACATCACTTAGCAGACTTGAGTTCTTAGAGCAGGGTGTCTGGTTCCTAGTTTGCTTTGGGCCGGTTGTCCTTTAGTTGAGGGGTCAGTATTTCGGACCAACTTCAGAAGTCAGATTTTCACTAAGGATAATCATCTTAGGGTCTGAAAAGATTTCAGACTCTCTTCATAGTGTTTTGTTTTTCAACTTGATGATTTTGGAGAATACTCCAAGCCCTTCATATCCCTTAGCTAAGCCTACTCTTAGAATGGTTCTGGTTTCTGCTTGTTTTCCTGATAGCCCCTTGCTTTGGTTACATTTCTGTTTCTATCTTGCTCTTCTCATATGTATGCCAGTGTGACATTTCCAACTGGAGGGGGGGGTGTAGCGTGGAACATATGGGCCTGTGGCTAATCTCATCCTGGACTGTGCTGCTCAGCTCCGGTGTATCATGGTTCAGAAGTCAAGTTCAGCTAGCGGTGGTGCTGGGAGGTTTCATTTGGAGATGTTCCTTCTTCCAGCACATGATGGAAATCAGGGACTCGGGTTTAATAAGGTGGGCCTCCCTGAGCTTGGCCCAGGGTGGAGTAGCGTGGCAAGGCTGGTCTCCATCCATGAAACAGGAATGATCAGATAAACCTGGAAAGCACCCTCCAACCTGCCCAGTGCTTTAGTGACTTCTTGGTCAATGGTGGCAGCTGCCGCTATTTTAAAAATAGCTGCATTCAGGGGCCATCTAAACTTTTGAGCATTAAGCTGGACTGGCTGTATATTTATTGCCATATCTGAGTGGTCTTTCTCTGTTGCCTTTTTTGAGTTGCAAACATTCAATTATCATAAGTAGCAAGGGCATAACTTAGGAGTGGTTCTTGCTAATTTAATCGGAATTGTTCAAATTTTCATGTCTGCCCAGATAAGCCATATCTTTAAAGAACACTCAGTGATGTACATATGCCTGTGTCCGGATGCCACTAAGGACCTTATAGGTGTATGTAGACCCCATTCCTTTTGTTATCAAACTCGATGAGTTTATTCTGCTCACAAACTTGGTATTTGAGAGAATTTAAGATATGCCAACAGATTTTTGTTTGACACTGACATTAAATGTTATCTTTTGAAATGCTTTCCCTCTTTTCTGAGAACATTGAAGTGTTTAGAGAGTGGGTATAGTTTTTAGTAAAGATAACAAGGAGGTACATTTTCACTGGTGACAACTGCAGATCGCACACAGTGAAGGTGGCAGCCATCTGCTCTTGGAGCCTGCGCCTATTTATGCTCTTCTTTGGGTAATAATAGCTGTGCGCATACACGTTTGTGTGCGGACATGTGTTTGCATTTGCACATTTGTGTGTGAGTGTTTGTGCATGTGTGTTTATGTGCGCCTGCATATGCGGGCGTACCACTGCCTTTCCCACCCGGCCTCCTTTCCTGCTTTGTTTTGTTTCATTTTCCTCCTCTCGCTCATCGCAGGAAACAAACACCGGCTCTCAGTGTCCTCTCTCAGATCTTTCTTCCGTTCCTGGGCATCAGGTGGGTGGGAAGATGCTGTGCAGGAGTGCCAGGCCCTCTTCCGGAAGCTGGCCTTCTGTTTCTACTCATTATTGAATAGAAGTTGCTTGTTGTTTCTTTGCCTTGGCCACAAACAAGCACTTGGTCCCGTCTTCTTCCTGCCGTTTGTTTTTCTTCATGGGACTACGTGGAATGGCAACAGAGTCAGCGCTTAGTGACTTGATTGCTTGGTACTCGGCCTTGGTTAGGGAAACTGGCAGACTGACCCCCACATGAGGTCGCCTCAGATTTGTCTTGGCAAATCCTAATGAAGGCACTGAGGAAAGTAGCCAGAGTGGCGCAGTAGTTTCCCCTACACATTCTATGAGCTCCAGCAGATGAATGGAATCATAAATACATCAATCTTCCATAGACTATCTATGACACAGCTCAGTTTAAAAGTTGGACGCAAGTAGTGATTAGCAACAATATTTAATTGCATGTTACAGTTAAAGCCTCCATACACTTGGCTGAGTAAATGCTATCAGATTCTTGGGATATTGCACAGCTAGGACGGGGGGAAATCTTTTTGTTCCGTTACTCAGTGGGTTTTAAATAATTGACTGTTCTGTATTCACCAGTGTTCCCTTCAGAAGGTTCCCAACAAATAACCAAGTCATGGAAGCTTCTGAGACCAGTAAAGCGGAGTGGCACTTCTTCCACTCACCAATGGGGAGCTGCACCTCTTTCCAGTTTCAGGTCCTGTCCAGGCAGTCCTGCAGGGGTCTCCGCCTCAGCTCACTGGCCGTCTTGCCGCCTTCTCCCACCTTCTGCCTCTTCCTAACTGTCCTTTTATGACCACAGCAGGGCTCCGGTCTTGACGGTCATACGGGTTTATGAATGGAATCCTGAGAATGTATAATTTTCTCCTAAGAATGTTTCTGTAGCTCAACAAGCGCTTCTTGTTTGCTAAGGGAGAGGGAAAAAAAAGTTTTTCCAAAGAGTCACTAGATGCCAGAGATGACAACGGGGAGTAGGCTGGGGCTCTGGGTGACAATGGACAGGAAGCCAAAGCCTTGCCAGAGGAGTTTGTCTTGCAGGATTAATTTCGTTGTAGGTTTGTTGAGGGCCACACAGTGGCAATGGCATTTGGTGCCCACAGTGATGCAGGGCTCATTTGTACTTTATTCTCAGCCAGAGGGCCTATGAGCCTCACCTATTTGCCTGGCATGAGCAGGTTTCAGACCTTTGAGTTGGCTCAGTCTTACTGGGAAGCTTCTTAAACCTCCTTGGGTAAACCCACAACTTGGGGGCACTGTTGTCATCCCAAGCCTCAGATGGTAGCAGTGGTTCTCAACCTGTGGGTCGTGACCCCTTTGGGGTGGAGAGTCAAACGCCTCAGTCCATTGGGAGAACACAGATGCTTGCATTATGATTCATAAGTGACAAGATTACAGTTATGAAGTAGCAACAAAGATAATTTTATGATTGGGAGTGGGGTCACCACAACACCAAGAACTGTATTAAAGGGGCACAGGAAGGTCAGGGACCCCTGGATTATAGGGACAGGGCTGCAGAAGATAAGTCAGTTAGAGGAAAATGGTAGTCAGGATGGTACTCATACCCTACTTCAGCTCACAAGTTAAAGTTGAATGGCTTGTGAGTGGCTTATTATGGGCTGCTCAGATTCTGCTAGCAAGCTTGGTGTGTAGACAGTTTTAAAAGTAGCACTTCATGTGTGAGCTCCTCAACCTCCTATTATCCTCATCTTGGTTTTGGCTAATGTATTCAAATCAATACAAACTTGACCTTCCTCTGTGCTTTCCCACTTTGGCCCAGATGCCCGGATGAACAAGTGCTAAAAAGAAGGCGGCCCAGCCCAGCCTCATGACCAGGGAGTTTTGCGTGAAAATCTTACATGCACAAGAATGACAGTTTATCCAGATCAAAGTTTCCCAGCTTTTGGCTTACAAGAGTGGCCCAAAGGCTGTCACTTTCCCTCCCTCCTTTTTTTTTTTTTTTTTTCTTTCCTTTTTCTCTCCTGACTTTGAGATTTAATGTTCAGGGTAGTAAGGGTCTAGGGTGGTTGTGCTAGCTCTGGATTTTGGCAATTGCTGCTAAGATTGATGATAGATATTCTAAACAGCCTCTGAAGATTGTACACCGCCACCCCCTTCTCCCTCTCCCACCCCACCCCGCTCTCCCACCCCCACCCTCCTCTCTCGCCCCCACCCCACTCTCCCACCCCACCCCCCTCTCCCACCCCCTGTAAAGAGCAGGCTCCTAGATTGCTTTAGACCGAGGCTGTGAACTTGCATAGGCAGCTGCAGCTCACAGGGTCCCAAGAGTTTTCTAGGAGCCATAGATGCAGGCTGGAAGGCTAGCAAAACACCTGTGTGATCGGGCAGAAAAAAGGAAAGGTGGTCAGAGAAGAGTAGAGCAGGAAATCAGGGTAGGATTTATGTTAAGTGTTGTATTTTTGAAGTGACATTTTCTTGGTCCGGCCTTTGCTGTTATCAAAGTGAATTATTCATAAGTACCGAGAAACACCAATGAAACTTGATTATGTGAAATGCATTTAAATTCACCGAAGTCATTCTTTTCAACTAATGTCGGCTTTCCCCTGGCTAGAATCCAGCAGCTTGATGACCTGGGAAGAGTGTTCTCTCCCACCAGTGTTGAGGGAGGGGTATGTCCACGGTGCTGCTGTTGAGGGACATCAGAGTCCGCAGTGCTGGTGGAATGATAGAGCGGAAGCACGCCTTCCCTGTTGGTTTCCAGTGAGTGTGTGTTGTTAATGTGCCTTTCCCATAGGCATCTGGTTTGGCATGCAAGTTTCAGCCAGAGCAAACCTTAACTGCCAAGGTGACTTACACCATCTCCCCTTACCTGTCAAGCCTTTTGTCTGAGAGTGAGAACTGTCCAGCTTCCATACCCCAGTGTCTTAGTTACTTTCCCATTACTGTGAAGAGATACCAGGACCAAGGCAACTTATAGATGAAAGAGTTATTGGTGCTTACAGCTGCAGAGGGTGAGTCCATGACCAGCATGGAAGGGAGTTTGGTGGCAGGCAGGCAGGTGTGGCATGGCACTGAAGCAGTAGCTGATGATGTAACAAAAAGCAGAGAGAGAAAGAGAGCTATTGACCATGGTGTGAGCTTTTGACATCTCAAGAGTCAACCCCCAGCAGCACACATCCTTCAACAAGCTTACACCTCCTAATCCTTACCAAACAGTTCCACCAACTGGGACCAAACGTTCAAAATATACGTAGGCCTGTGGGGCCATTTTCATTTAAACCACCACAACTAAGCAGTCTTGCCTTACTCTTCCTGCTGGTTCTGGTAGGTATGGAAACTTTAAAGAAGGACTCATAAAATATTTTCAAATGACCAAAATGGTCCATGGTTAGCTGGGACAAATAAGCCAACTAAATGACTGAGTTTAAGAGTGAATATGTAGCTTCCGGTCCCAGGCACTGCAGGAGCTGCCGGTTACCGTGCAGACATGGCCAAGTCCAAGAACCACACCACACACAACCAGTCCTGCAAATGGCACAGAAATGGCATCAAGAAACCCCGGTCACAAAGATACGAATCTCTTAAGGGGGTGGACCCCAAGCTCCTGAGGAACATGCGCTTTGCCAAGAAGCACAACAAGAAAGACCTGCAGAAGACGCAGGCAAACAACGCAAAGGCAGTGAGTGCCCGTGCAGAGGCCATCGAGGCGCTTGTGAAGCCTAAGGCCGGTGGGCCCAAGACGCCAAAGGCCCCCAGCCGCAAACTCAGCCGGCTCGCTTTCATCACTCATCCCAATCTTGGGAAGAAGATTCGAAGCTACATGAGCAAGGGTCGTCGGCTGTACCAACCACAGCCCAAGGTTCAAACCAAGGCGAAAGCTGCAGCTAAGGCCCAGGCTGCAGCCCCAGCTCAGGCTCCCAAAGCTGCCCAGGCCCCTGTGAAGGCCCCATAGAAAAGGCTTCTGCCTATGTGAAGACAGATGGACTGGTGTGACACACCTACCTACACACTATTTACAGATGACCAGTATCCTATGCTGTTTTTACAAATAAACCTGAGGCAAGCTCAAAAAAAAAAAAAAAAAAAAAGAGTGAATGTGTATCTCAGGTCCTTGGAGGTTCATGTTCCTTCTTGCTAACCTTGCAGCCCAGGGTTGTTGGTGAAGCAGAGAAGAGGTTGATATGCCTGTAGATGAGGACAATGGTGAACAGGCTTGAATCGTGAGGAATTCTAAGTAGGATCTTTTTTTTTTTTTTTTTTTAATATTTTATTTAGGTTTAATCTATGTGCATTGGTGTGAAAGTGTCAGATCTTGGAGTTACAGACAGTTGTGAGCTGCCATGTGGGTGCTGGGAATTGAACCCAGGTCCTTTGGAAGAGCAGGCAGTGCTCTTAACCACTGAGCCATCTCTCCAGCCCTAAGTAGGATCTTTACAGACTGTCTCCCCCTCTTTAATTGGCTAAAGTTTCTGTGACCCCTCCACCCCAACCCCCACTCCTCCGGTGGCAAGTTGAGCTGTCCTTGTTTATTGTGAATTCCATGCTAAGCAGAAAGAGATGACAGAAACTCATAATCTTGTTGGATGATAAGAACATGAGATGCTGGGATGGGGTGGTAGGTCATTAGGTAAAGCACTTGCTTCATGTTAGGACCCCATTTAACCCCTAGAACCCATGCAAGAAAGCGGAATATGGCACATGCTTATAGCCCCAGAGATGGGTGTGTCCGGGTCCTGGTCCTGGTCCTGGTCCTTGCTAGTAGGCCAGACATCCTATTTGGTGAGTCTCACTCAGGCCAGTGAGAGACCCTGTTTCAGAAAATATGGAGGACGGCACCCAAGGACCAACAGTGAGGGCTGTCCTCTGGCCTCCTCAGAGTACATACAGCTGCATATAGATGAACGAACACACACACACACACACACACACACACACACACACACACACACACACACACACACACACACACACACACACACACACACCCCCCCCCCCCCCCAAAGAATAAGAAGGTGAGAACTTACACTGTGTGGCAAGGTAATCCCAGCTTTGGCTGAAAAAGGAATAGAAGTAATAGGTGCTTAGGGCTCAGAGGAGGGCAAGTGTGGTTGGTATTTGGAGTTTTGTTTGGACCAGATACTTGCCTCCGGTGAAACTGAGGTCTTCACTTAAGAATGCTCACACCGGCTCATTCCTGTTTACCCAGCATTGTATACACGGCTCTCAACTCAGGAGTGGGTTGTACTTCAAATGTTAAGATGTTTGGAATGTGAAGTATCTACGTAAAAGCAGAGGTTTAGGTGGTGGTTTGCATCCCAGGATCTCGCCATCTGCTTGGGCACCTGAGAGTATTTGGCTCAGACCATCTTTTATATCTGACTGATGCCCATAGTTTTAATTCTGTGAGGAGAAGGTGAAGTGTTGCCTTTTTTTGGTGGTGGTTCGGGGGGTGGGGGGGGGTTGGGTAAGGTAGGATGGTTGTAGGAAACTGGTTGTTTCCATTTTTACACCTCTCAATAGTCCCTTCTGAGAGCTTGACACTTCTCCGGATGTTGAGGATTGCAGACATGAGGCAGCAGGGGCGCAGAGGAAGCCGGAAGGTGGAAACTAGTACTCTGCTCATCCAAGGTGGCAGGGAGGGTTGGAGAGGATTCTGAATGGAATCAGAGACGTCTTTAGCAGGACTTGAATTCCTTTCTGTGATGCCTGTGTCTGAGAATTATGGACGGGCCACGTATTGGCTGGTTTCCACTCTTCATGAAGGGCTGCTGAGAAAGTTAAGCCATACAAAGTCAGTGTGTGTCCAGCAGCGATTGAGTCTGAAATGGGAGGGTCTGGATACAAATGTTTCTCCTGGACTGTTGGTCTCCTCTGTAGCTCTGTTAAAAAAAAAAAGGGCAGAGATATTCCAGACCACCCTACCCCTGCTTTTGTCTCCTCTGCTCTCTAATCAAAGAAAAACTCTTGGTTGTGATCATTGGCCTGGAGAAATACTAAATCTATGTGAAGTATGCAGGCATGAATGGGCAAAGGGGGGATTTGTGGACGAGAATCTGCTGAAACAAACAAGTAATATAAATGGGCAGAGAGATATATATTAAATTGATTGTATCTTTCAGCTCCTGGTACTTAAGGCAGAGATAAAGTGGTGAGAAAAGGCTGTCATTTGAGTAATGAAAAGATGAGGGAGTTTTGAAGCTAGCTGGGATTTTCCTGCCTGTTGATAGAGTAAGTTGGATGCTGGCCTATACAGGAAGGCGTCGGGCAGCTCCGTCTAGAATAGAGCATGGTCCTGGCTGCTTTCTGAGCTCATAGAGGATGCTTACATCCTCAGGCTGGAGTTTATTGGATAACAGCTCATTAAACTCCTGTCAGAAGCCTTCATTTAGCGTTGTGGAGAGACCTGCAGTGTCTACGTTATGAAGCCTGTAGGTTTTTTTTTTTTTCTTAAAGCGTGCACATCAAGTATTTGCTTATTAAGTGGGGCAGTAGATTAGGACTCAGTGCAGTTTTCCTCCCTCATACTATGCCCAGAAGACCCAAGATTTCTTGGGGGGATTTTTATTATGATAGTAAGAAAAAAATTTAATTAGCAAGTTGAAAAAAAAACACATGGGAACAGTTTAGGCCAGTGCTCAGTTAACTGTTGTATTGTTGATTAATATTTTGAGAGAATAGACAGAATGAAGCAGATGTACCCTTTGGGGGGGAGGTTATCTTTCAGGATGATAGGAAGCAAATAAATGTTTGAATTACCAGACTGCAACAAACTACAACAGAGAGGCAGTGACATCTATCTGTGTAGGTTATCCCATAGTGCTACATATACATCCCAAACGTGTAAGCTCACCAGGGCGGCTGGCTGACTGTGTGGTGCAGGTGTGTGTGCTAGAGGTGCCACATTCATGTGCAGACAGTTGTATTTGTAGACCCACAGAACGAGTCCACGGGGATGGGGGTGAGGGAGACTGACTGCATAGTTGAGGGGACATTTCTGAATTAGGGTTGGCCAGTGCAGGAGATCACAGCTGATTTGGGTGATGCCATGACGGCGTGGGTTTTGGTGAGTGAGAAGAAGCCCAGAGTTGCTTGTCTGCGCCTTAGTTAGATCAGACGTCTTTTCTCCATTGGCCTTAGCAAATGCTTTCTTGTCTGTGCTCATGTGGTCAGAGGTAAGAGCTGTGGCCTTTCTCTAGCCTAGAAGTTGGTTTTCTGGTGAGTAGAGACCCCACTGTCTCTTTTCCTTATGTCTACAGGTACATGCAGGCGAGTACATAGATGAGGTAGGGAGATGATACTCCCTCCTGTGGGGTCCCATGGCCTGGGGTAAAGTGAAGACATTTTGTGGACAGAGGACTACAGCAGGTGCACATTGGCCTTCCTCCGTAACCATGCACAGCAGGGCCCTTCAAACCTAGGCACTGTCTGCAGATTTGGTAGTTTGGGAGCAGACTGTCTTTGAAACAAATAGAAAAGGCAGCTCCTGGAGTTGAGTTCAGTGACAATGTCTGTTGTTACACAGCACATTCTAGGAAATAGCCTCATGAGTGAGTCCCCTTAGCCTCCCAGAGGAGTGATAGTGAGCCAGGGTGGTCACTGGCTTGGACAAAGCCACCTCCAAGATACCAAGAGACCTGGATACTCCCAGCTGCTACTGCCTGCAGTCCGCCTGCCTCAGCTGACCTTAACACTGCCAAGCCCCCTGGTCTGAGGCAGCCGCACTGCTGCACCAACCTGACGGTTGAGACAAATACACAAGGTCTTCTTAGATCAGGATCCCATCCCGTCTTCCAAGATCTCTACGCCATTCAGTGTTTTCTGAAAAGAGGAAGAAAAATTCACCTCTAAATCCCAAGCATTTGACAGAAGGACATTTGGAGGCTAATTTGTGATTAAAGCTTTTCAGAACCTTTTCAGAGATTCCCACACCCTACCCCCCCCCCACCCCCCCACATTTTGAGATTTTGCAAGTTAGTTCCTGAGGTTTCTGCAACTTGTGCAATGAACTGTGTTTCTTAAGAACTTCTAGGGGCTTGTCCCTGGTGACCTAACCCACACATACCAGTCCCGCATCCTGTATGACAGTAGGATGTGGATCCCAGGTTGTGGAAATGGCTGCATGAATCTGCATGGCTGGATGACAGCTCTCTCAGAAAGGGCTATGTTTAATGACTACCGTGGCATTTCTTGAGCAATGGCCAGGCTCTACACAGCTCAGCCGTTGTCTCATCTGATCTGTATGTGGCCTGCCATAGTTTGCTTTTTATTGCTGTATCAAAGTAGTAGCATCTTGATGAGGAAAGGGTTTATTTTGATTAAATGTCCCAATCACAGTTCATCATTAAGGGAAGCCAAAGCAGGAACTCAGACAGTACAGGAACCCGGAGGGTGGAAGCTGAAGCTGAAGCCGAAGCCAAGTAAGGATGCTATTTATTGGCTTATTCAACCTGCTTCCTTATATTACCCAGGACCACCTACCTGCTCAGGGGTGACACCACCACAGCGATCCTGGCCTTTCCACATTAAACATTAATCAAGAAAATGCCCGCAAGCCAATCTGATGGTGGCAGTTTATCAACTGAGATTCCCTTTTCTCGGTTACGTCTGGGTTTACGTCCAGTTGACAAGAAACCAGCCAGCACACTCGCCAATTCCCTTTGTGTGCCAGGAGACTGAAGAGCAGAGTCCTGGCATAAGTTATGCAAGGCACCTTGCAGCTAAGTCTCTAGTCCTGCCTTGTGGGAGTGACTTAATGGCCTGTCTTACTTAACAGAAGGCTGCGGCCCTGTTTGATGAGTTTTTACGGATGCTTTGCTTAAGCTTGTATGTTTACGTATCTCCATGGTGATTAATAAATATAGTCAGAGCTCTGTTGGCATGATGTCCTTCTGCTCGCCCCTCCCCTTTACCTGTTCATTCTTCTTCTCTTCTCTCTGTTTCCCAACCCCTCGTCATCTGGTCTCCCTCTCAATGCCTCCTACCTTGCCACTTGTCACTCTGTCTCTCCCTAGTGCCCTTTTCACATGGCTGAGAACATATATGATTCTTAAGATTAAAAAGGGTGGAGTTGAAAAGATGACCCAAGCATAGTTAAACCATGGCTGCTGTTTAATTTCACGGCAACATGTTTCTGAATTGTAAGGCCTTGATTTTGTCTGACTCTTTAAGTTTCCCTTCCCCAGGCAGGATTGGTTTTTACATCAATGAGTTGTGTTTATATGGGAGCCAAAACTTTGATGTTGATCAGTGATCAAGCACCTTTGTTTGGCTGATTTTTAACTAGGGAGGCTTTGTTTTCAAACTATTCTTTAATCTTATGAAATGGACGCCCCAGCTCTGATGATTGGCAGGTTGTGGTAAAGGAAGAAAGGGATGTGGTTTACAGTAAACTTTTTATCCTTTTATGAGAAAAATATGTAATCATCAAACAGAGAGTAAAATGCATAAAGCCTCAGGAAATAACTTCTCAAAGCAGATCCTGGATGGCAGGCTTCTACCCTGAATTGGGCTCCTAAAAAGCAATTGAGGCAGGCGGTGTGACCTGACATTTACTTTCTTGCCTTTTGATTGTGCCACCAACATTTACTGGATGTCTTTTTCAGTGTTAGAAAGGTAGACTTAAAACTTGGCTCTCTGGCCGAGCGTGGTGGCGCATGCCTTTAATCCCAGTACTCGGGCGGCAGAGACAGGTGTATCCCTGTGTATCCCTGGTCTACAAAGTGAGCCCAGGACAACCAGGGATACAGACAGAGAAACCCTGTCTTGAAAAACCAAAAAGAAAAAAAACTTGGCTTTCTGACCCCATGAGAAAGTGAGCCCTGAGTATGGAGCCAGATGCTAATGCAGAACTCTGTACTATTGAGTACCACCTGGGCACAGGTAGGCATTGCTCCTGGCCACCGTGCCCTTCCTCCACACGTGCGAGGACTGAAGAGCAGACTGTGGTCTTCTTCCTGGCTAGGGCCTGGGCAGTGAGGGCCCTCCCTGCCTATCCTGTGTCTGCCTGTCCTCCGGGTGGGTCTAGCACGGACTGGGATTCCTATGGGCTTAGTCACCATGCTGCCGTGGTTGGAGGACAGGGAAACCGCTGGGTGCTCTGTCACCCCAAAAGAATGTAGGCTGGGCTGGGGCTGCCTGGCCCAGAAAGTTCTCTGGGCCCTATGGCAGATCCAGCGTAGCTGACTCAAGTCTACCTCTTTTTTTCCTATCAAAGAAAAAAAGAGAGGTGAGATAGGAGCACAAGGCAGCCACTTTATTCACTGAGGAGGACTTTAAAATGTATTTTTGGTTCTTCACCTTTCCAGACCTGTAAACACAGTGACTCAAGATAGGCATTTTCCTGAGAGCTGATGTTTGAGGAGACATCCTGCCTGTTGTGGCTGTCTTCACTGGATCCTTTTGTCTGTCTTTAGGGGGCTGGCTGGCAGGGTGAGGTTGGGAGTGCCAGGTCACTCTGAGTTCTTCTTGTACTATAGACCCAGCAGAAGGCTGGTTGCCTTCCTGCTGCGTCCAGCGAGCAGGTCTGGCTCGGTGCTGCGCTGCTCTCAGGTGCTACTAATGGCACTTTCTGAAGGATCAGTGACCAGTGGTAGACTTCCTGGGACTGAGCCCAGGCAGGGGTCTAGTGATGAGGATGTCCGCTCACAGCCATTTAATGTGACCTGGAACAGACATCTGTGCTGCTGCATGGGGCCACCTGCAGAGTCAGCCCCTTGGCTCTGCCCCAAGCCCGCTCCTGAGCATTGGTGGTTTAGGCCCCAGAAAAGGTCTCATGGTAGGAAACAGATCTGACCTAACATTTTGGGCAGCAGAGCTGACCTCTAGAAGATTTGCCGGGTGTCCAACTCTAGACGCCCCCCCCCCCGCCCCCAGCTTCCTTTGAAAGGAGTTGTAAGTAGGAAAAACCGGCCTGAGATCAGGGGCAGTTTTTTAGTGAATAGCTGTGGCACTCTTACACTTTAAAGAAAGAAATGCACACAGTAATTGTCAAAAAGGAATTACACTAGGTCAACAGTTCACAACATGACCCTTTTGAGGGTGGAACAGCCCTTTCACAAGTGTCACCTAAGACGGTCGAAAAACATTTTGATTCATAACAGTAGCAAACTTACAGTTATGAAGTAGCAATGAAAAAAATTGTATGGTCGGAGGTTACTACAATGTGAGGAACTGTGTGAAAGGGTCGTCGCAGCATTAAGAAGGTTGGGGACCACTGCACCAGATAGAGAAAAGTAGTAGGGCAGTTTGAGGGTTGTTTTTTTTTTTCCTGATTTATGTGTTTCAGAAGAACAGGATTCTTACTAGACAATTGTTGATGTTTCCCAACTTAGATATTGGGGCTGGAGAGATGACTCAGTGGTTAAGAGCATCTACTGCTCTTTTGGAGGACTTAACGTTTAATTCCCAGATCCCGCTTCAGGCAGCTCACAGCTGCTTATAACTCCAGTCCCAGAGACCTGAGATATCAGAGGGCATCTGCACTCATGTGCACCTGCCCACACACAGACACGTACACATACTTGAAAACAGAATACATTTTAAAATTAGGTCTTTCTATACTTATAAATGAAGTGAGGGGGGAAGATCCAAAATGTCACAGTCTCTGATTGATCGGATCTCAGCTGGTATAATCTTCAGAAGCTTGCTAGAAGGGATCCTGAAAAGTAGGATGTTTCTGTAGTAAGGAACTGAAGTCACTGGATGACCTTCACCACTCATCTTGTGTTTGCTTGGCAGAGTTTATGTTTTTAACCCACATGTTTTTACTTTTTATTTTTTCAAGGTCCACTGGTGTTATCTGGAAATACAGGGTCTGTCCCATTTTGTTTTCCTTATATTTCTTTGCACTAAGAAAAGCGCGGGCGCGCGCGCACACACACACATACAAAACTAAACCCAAACCTTAATATCATTATTTTCCCCAAGAGGACTCTCCCACTTTGAGCTGTCCTTCAGAGAGCACAGGCTGTGTGTGGTCTAGTGATGTCACTCCCAGCTCCCTGGAGACAGTAGCTGGGGTCTCCTTGACTTAGCTGGACTTTTTCCGGCATTTGAGCCTGGGTGGGAGTCACCTTCTTCTAAAGGAGCCCAAACAGTAGGTCTTGGCGCTGGGCCTTTAGCCCAGAATGTTCTTGAGACAGCATGCAGGAGCCTGTGTATCTTTCCCTAGTAACTGACCATGAAAATGCTGTGGACTCTTAAGAGTTTCTCCTTGCATAACCCTGGGAGGGGACAGTTCTCACTTGTAACACCCCATCTACAGGTCCAAGGTCTTGCAGTTATGAGTCCACACGTCTAAAGTCACGGTTAAAAGAATTTGTGTTGGTAGTTCCCCTAAGTTCTGAAATGTGGCTATTTGTGGATTCATCCTTCTGGACACATGTTGAGTGTTATATTGACACACAGAAAGAACGTTTAAACGCAAGGAGGACTCCCTTCTCCCGTCTAAATGGATCCTTGCTAATATGTAGCTTCACTATACCAGTTTGTCTCTCTTTAAAATAAGACATCATAGCGTATTGGTGATATATTTTTTTTTTAACTAGACCCAAAGTAAGTCCCAGATTTACATCAGAGACGGTTAACTGTAAAATGAAAATGGGTGTTTCCAAAACACTTGTAACTTGACACAACACTTACCCGCAGCTCCCAGGTAGTGCCACAGTACTTTCTTACTCTGCTTGGATGATAAGAATTGCTTTGATGATCTTTGAGATCATTGGAACTGTTGAGGAAGCATTTTGATTGAGTTTGTTGGCTAGGCTAGGACCCCTTTTGCATACACAGTACTGAGGACCCAGTTCGCATACACCAGGGTGTTGACCTTTGAGGTCAGCTGCTTGTTTTCTTATGAAAATGAGGCTCCCAGGGAATTAATTCTGTCTTCATGGCTGCCTCCAGAGGGCTGGAAGGAATTTAAAATTTTGAGTATAAATTCCCAGTGGTAGTCTGTATTTTCATTGTTTGCTCACACATGTTTAAAACCACTTGAAATTTGCTGAGTTTTTGGATAATTTATATAAACTCCTCTGTAAAATTACTAAAAGTCAGCAATTGAAAGAAAAATAGTGGCCAATTTTTTATCTTTTAATACTCTTAATACATTTTAAAAAGACATCATGGCGACATGGTGTTTGTGTCCGGTAGCATGATGTCTGCACGCTCACTGTGTACCATGGCTTCTGTTAACTCTCACTTGTAGGTAACTAAGATCTAGCAAAGCTTTGCTTGGAATCACCAGACATATTTTGAAAATAACTTGCTCTGTACTACAGATTCAAACTGTTGTGAACTGGTGCTTGGTAACTCTGATGGCCATTTTGAAGTGTTGCCATAGTGATAATTCTTCTGGAATCTCCAGTCATTAAAAGTGATATGGCTAGCTCTTGGCCCTGTGCTGTAAAAATAGATGTCATGGGTTATGTGTATCTTTTTTTTTTTTTTTCAGTCTTATAGCTTATAATAGCTGAAGGAACACTTAGTTGACTTTTACATACTTACTAGAGGCTAGTTGTTTTGCCGAATAAATCATCTGTCCATGTAATAATTAACCCCCTAAGAATGAATGGCATTTAAAGTATGATTCAACTCCCCCCTGTTTGACTCTGGTTATTTCGTTCTCTGTGTTCCTTTCCCAGGACATTTTTCAAAGGCTGGGATTGACAAATTAGTCATCATTGATGTTGCCCCCACGGGTTTATCAAGAGAGTGTGTAGAGCTCCTCCACTCTGTGGCCAGATGTGGAGTGTCTCCCTTCCTCTAGGAAGCCTCTCCTGGGGAGGGCTGGGTGTTGGCTCAATCTGTGTCCCCCTTTCCTGAAGGTAACTGTGGATGTGTTAGAGGACAGTGCTTGCTTTCAGCTCAGCATGGCCTCTCTTGCTTCTGAACCCCAGGGTAGTAATTAAAGGTATCTGTGTTCTTTCCCCGGTTAGAAGCATCTAGGTTGGTCCAGAGTTTGAAGTGAACTATTGGGAGCTATGGTTTGGTGGTTGGCAGTGACAGTTTAGCAGTGTGTTTGCTCATGGTGGAGGGGTGTTGGTTCTACTTGTTGACCAGAATTACTTGCCTGGGGGGAAGCCCAGCTTTACTTAGCCAAGGGGTAGTGCGAGAGCGGTCACGTTCCTCTTAGGTCCGCAACCCCCCAACCCCCCCACCCCCCAACCTTCTCCACTGGGTTCTCTGCGTGCTGCATCTGTTTTTCACAAACGTTTGCTGGTTGGCAGGCACGGATGAAAGTGTAGTCCTTATGACAGACACTCTGTCTGAAGGTCCGTGATACTGTAATTAGAAATTCATGTGCCCACAGGGGCCAAGCGCTGTACTCGCCTCTGGGCGTCTTGAGTAAGAGTAGACGCAGCAGTTCTGCTGGGGATTCCTGGCCTAGTGGAGAGACTGACAGTAAACAAATGGCCCTGCCCTGTGGTGCCTTTTGAAGACTAGAGCAGCCAGCAGAGTGCCCCAGAAAGAGGGGACAGGTCGGTGAGGCGAGAGCACGGAAAGGCACACCCAGGGGCAGGGCCTCAAAGGATGCAGAGAAGTTTGCAGGGACTGGGAGTGATGGTGGAGTTGAGTGGACACAGACAACGTAAGGGTAAGACATTGAGGGCAGATGCATTGAGGATGCGTGTGAGGTTGCTGGTGGCAACTGCCTGCACGGAGAAGCTGGGATCTCACTTTACAGACGGTGGCCGAGAAGCTGGGGGAATGTTGCATCGTATTTGTGTTACACAAAGGTTCAGTGACAGCCACCCAAGGACATAGAGAGACCAGCACATCCGGGAAGCAGGTGAAGATGGGTGCTGTAAAATATAACTGTAGAAAAAGATAGATGAGGAGAGAGGGTGGTAAATAATAAAGGTAGGAGGTGATAGGAGGGAAAAGAAAAACCAAGACTAAGAACCAATGGGAAATGCCATTATCTGGGATTAGGAAAACAAAAACAAAAACAAAAAACAACAGAGCTAGAACTGAGCAGGGGAGGGAAAGAGCGTGGTCCTGATGTTGGCACATTATTTGAGGATCCAATGTGTGGGCAGGCTGGGCTGATTTTGGAAACAGACCTGGGGAAGGAGACCTTAGACACCTGATTTGGAGCCATCTCGGTGACATCTCCAGGGGGCACATTAGCCAGCTTTCTGTTCCTGTCTTAGTCACTCTTCTATCCCTGTGAAGAGACATCATGACTAAGGCAGCTTATAATAGAAAACATTTCATTGAGGACTTGCTTACAGTTTCAGAGGCTTAGTCCATGGTCATCATGATGGGGAGCGGGCAGGCATGGCACTGGAGATGCAGAGAGACTGAGACGCAGAGAGAGGCTGAGACTGGGCCTGCCCCAGCGACACACCTCTTCCAAGAGTCCACACCTCCTGAGCCTTCTCAAACAGTTCCACCCGCTAGGGGGAAGTCCGCTACCAACAGAAGTGTGCAAATCAGCAGTTAACATTGGCCCACCGTCGGACACTGGCCATCTCTGTCAGTCGTTTTCAGTGTTTCGACTTAGGAAGCAACGTATCAGATTCACATTAACTACATTACTGCTTCTGTCTTACGTTTTTGTTGTGATGTCTTTGGGTTTCGTTTTCTCTGTAATGGTTTTATGCAGTGGGTTTTGTGGCTGAGCATGATAATGTCAGGCCTGATGGTCATTTTGCTCTGTAATGTTAACCTGAAGGGTTATGCCCTAAAAAAAAATTTTTTTTAATTGTCAGGTGTGAGCAAGGCATTAATTATGTCAAAGTAGCTCAGCATTGAGTCTCAGTGTTTTTCCTCATGCTTTTTTCCCTTCCCCCTCACATGAAGCACAAGGAGAAAAAAATAGCATATCAATATCCTTTGATCACACCCAGGACTGCTCAGAAAGGCATATAAGAATTCACATCCATAGAGATTCATAAAGTGACATTAATTTAACAGTAAAGTCACTGACCCCAAATCTGTGTCACCCTAGGCTTGGTCAGATGCTAACAGCGATTTAAAACTAAAACAGAAGAGGGAACCTGATGAGCCCACGCCTGTTGTGGATTAATTGGTGACCGTTATTCTGACCATTAACTGCCCTTTGTGTCCAAGGATCCAGGAGGTCCCTTGAGGACCTAGGAAGGCCTTGTTGGGTGACAAAGTACACTGGTGCCTTCTGGGTCGTGATGACCTCAGGAGCTGCAGCATTGTTTCCTTAGCGTAGGTTTGCATTTTTAAAAAATTTAAAGTAGTTTTAAATTATGTATTTCCCTCAGACAGAGGCAAGTGTATAGGGTGAACATTTTGTACACCCTGTATGTAAATGCTGTTCCCTGTGTTAACAATGAGAAACATGTGGAAGGCTGCCCTTCACGGCTGCTTCTGCCTGAGGATGGGTTCTGAGGAGCACGAATGGCAGGGTCTATCGGTTGTAGCTGGTGTTCACCTTGGCTTCTGGAGTCTGGGGAGCTTCTCGCTGAAATGTTCACCTGCCTGGCCTCCTGCAGCATGGGAAGTAGCTGCCCCTGGTCTCATCTACTCTTTCGAGTCCAGGTAGGGATTTGCAGGCCTGTTGACTTGTATTGCATGAAGAAAACTCACTTCATCTGGTTTATGTGTAAAGAACATTGTGTCTCTTAATGGCAGAGCCTGGGAACAGTCTTCCTGCGGGCGAGGAGGTCTCTGTGCTCCTGCCTCTACCGGTCTGCACATTGCCTTTGCTTGTAGGGTCCATGTGGGAGCAAAAGGGGTGCTGGCAGCACCTGTTTTGTACCTTCTTTAATGTTCAGTACCAAGAGCAGGGGCTCTGTTCTCATGGCAGAACCAACTCTCCAGAAGTCTCTCTGTAGCTGTTCCTTCCACCTGTGTTTTCTAGAGAGGGGCCAGGTCAGGCCATGGGGTCCCCAGACTCAGAGAGGAAGGGGACAAAGTGGCTGTTTTGAGGAAACATGGGGTCTGAACAAAGTAAAGAGGATTGTCAGATTTAAAAGCAAAACAACAACAACAAGAACAAACCCACTCGTCTTACACGGCAGGCCATTTAGGAAGTGAGGGAATTCCATTTTGGATATGAAAATGTTGGAAGGAGAAACACAGGGCACAGTTTTATTTCTCTTCATGACACTGTGTTACGGAGTGAGGGACTTACAAGGGGGTACATAGAAATAGGCAATCCCAGGCCCTGGAGGCAGCTTCTGGCTTCCTTCCCTTTCTCTCTGCTGCAAGCTCTCTGCCCTGGAAGCTGCTCTGTGTTGTCACAATGGTATTGAGCAGGCATATCAAATTAAAAACTTTTGGGATCATTCACCAAAATGGTTTCCTGTATAGTACTCCCCCGAGGGGGCATTACAGTAGTTAGACATCCATTTCATTGATCTATTGTTTTTATTAAAAGAAAAAAGAAAAAACTTCAAGAGAGGAAGTGCAGCCAGCTGCCTGAAGAGCAGAGAAGATGGGAGATGGTATTTTGATTACATTAGCTAGCCCGCATCCTGTTCATTCACTTTGCTCCTGTCGCTGCTGCTGGTGAAGTTACTAATGTGAACTAATTACATTTGCTCCAAAAAAGCCAGAGTTTTTAATGCATCTCAGCAAGAAACGTTAATATTATCAATTTAACAGCGTGAATGAAGCATTGTGTATATTGAACTTGAACTGTCCTAAAAGCTAGGAGAATAAAAACCCAGTCTCTTTGATAACTCACCGGGTAAACAGTTATGGCTGAGATCTGGGCAGTGAATGTGTTCGTATCATCTTTACGTTTTCCTGGAGGTGGTAAGTGGTTAGTATCGGATGCAAGAGGGTGGCGAGCATGTTCCTGGTCGATGGGGGTATTTTAAAGAGAACAGCCCACCCCACCCTTAGATGCTAACAGTCTTTTGGTTTTCCAAAGACTCGCAACTCAGAGCAGAGATGCTTTCAAAGTAAGTCATTTCTCTGGCACAAACCCAGTGCCTTAAATACAGTGTTTTGGAAAGTGGAGTGTTCTGGGAGGGACAGCCCATCTACAGGGACTTAAATTGCCCTGTCCTTGTCCTTGCACATGATACTTCAGTGATCCCCAATGTTTAATTATTTCCTGCCTTCATGTGACTCACTCAGCAGTAAACAGTGAGAGCAGGAACAGCCTGCAGTCGCCCTGCCATCCCCATCTTGGGAGTCGCAGCGTGCATTCTCTGTTCTGTGTTGAGCACGGTGCTGAAGTGTTTGACCAGTGGTATTTCCGTGGCCAGTTGCTTCCCCGGTGTCTTTCAGTGTAGAGATTAGGAACTGACAGAGGATTTGGAACTTCGTATGCATTCTGCTTGGGACAGCATGTCTCTTGCCTGAGAGTAGAGGAGTAAGTTGATAGGAGATTCCTGGGTGGGATCCATCCAAAAGGGTGGGCTGAGTCACAGCACTCTGCTTGAAATCTGATAGATAAATCACGTGGGCCTCTTTGCCTGAAGAAGTCTTGTGCCTCTGCTGCCCTTAAATGGTATTGAGCGGGAACATCAAATTAAAAACTCCCAAGTCGATTCAAGTTTAGGATTTTTCACAAGTATTTAAAGAAGCTGCCTTGTTCCCCTTGTTTTTTTCTTTAACTCCTCACCCCATTTTAGAATGAAGAAAAGAAGACTTTAGAATGATGCCCCGCCCCACCCCATGCATGTGCCCCAATCATGTATTTTTTTTTTAAACAGGCCAGCGCCTGGAGATCTAGGAGGCTGAAGTGGGCAGAAGGCAGGAGCCGACTTTGAGGAGGTATGGGTGGGAAGGGGCTGGAAAGGTCTGTGCCTTCTATAACCTGCTGTCTCACACCCAGTGTTTCAAGTCAGCCCTTTGGGATTGTGCCACTGACCTATGTTGACAGGGAAAGATCAGCGCGTGCCTTTGACGTCTGTCATAAGAGGAGCAGATTTCCTGTCCCCATTTGGAGTTCCTGCCCCTTTGTTAATGAAGACCTGTCACTTCTGTTTGGATGATGATCTTGTCACAATGCTTGGTCATGCTCTCGTGTATGGAACAAAATCCCATGACAGTTGGTCAGTTCATTTCTGAATGTGTCAGGGAACCTGATGGTAGAGGAACTGTGGAGACAGTACAGCTCTGTCCCTTCACCTGGGTAGCAGGTGTCCTACAGTTCGGTCCCTCTGTAAGGCCAGCTGATGAAGGTCTCCTGACTGAGTAGGAGAGTGACCAGTGACTCTTGTCTTCTGTTCAGATGTATGTTGTTCTGTTGCAGATTGAGCTTGCTGGGCGATGGGGAGTGAGCACCCCACTTTGCTAGCAGATACCATGAGGGTTGGGCCTGGTAGATGCCTCTTTAGGAACGGGTGACTTGGCAGGTGGCCCACAGAATTTTAGCCCTGCGATGAATACTCTTCGGCAACTGCGTACTGCTACTTCATAGGCATTGTTGTCCCCTACCTCTTGCAGGATTTGGGTGGGTAAACCTGGCTTTCATAATCAGATGAATTTACGGGACCGGAAATTCAACTGGAAAGTGACCTAACATTCTACATCTTCTTGACTCTCACCTCACACCGTGCAGTCATTTCCCCAGCAACCTTGCCGACCTTTTCGGCAGCCTGTTAGGTATATGTAATTAACCCCAGTTTGTAGTGAAGACTGTTACCTCAAAAAAAAAAAAAAAAAAAAAAAAAAAAAAAGCCCTTCACTCAAGACTTTCCAGCCTCTAAAATGGCCATACTTGAGCCCTCACAGCTTCCCGACTTCTTAAACACAGAGACAGGAAGAAGGGAAAAAAGGGACCAAACCCAGAGGCCTAAAGTGCTTTCCCACTTAACAAGGTCTAGTTTATGTTATTTGTAAAAAAAAAAAAAAAAAAAAAAAAAAAACAATTGTAGCTTTGAGCGTGGGCGGAGCGTGCTCACTGTGTCTGCTGTGGCTCTACCGTTGGTCAGCGTGGGCCGCACTCGTGGACTCTCAAAGTTGACCTCAGTTAATGCTTTACTCACAGCTATGCAGAACATCCAGGAAAATGGCGGCAGCTGGTGGATACCTGACTTTTGTGGTGTGATGACTCACAGGCTACCTTCTCTTGTCCCTGGTGAGGGTCTGATCTAAGGGACTTGGTTGCTTGCCACTGTAGTGCAGCCTTCGTAGTCATGAATGAAACACGCATTAGTTTCTTTTCATCGTTTCCTTCAAGTTGGTATGTTGGCAGGTTTTCATAGCTGAAGCTTAACTATTCTAAACAGAATGGCCAATGATTAGACATTATGTTTTCTGGTACCCAATAGAAGATCCTTGGTGGCTAATAGCACCACCGACTGACAAAAAGTTTGTTTTTTGAATCTGTATTATACACATGATGTTTGTATGAAGTAGAAGGAAGTCTGTGAAAAAGGATACTGTCACTACAGGGAAATATAAACTCAGAATGAGAACCGCAGTCCGCATGTCCACGGACCACGTGACTGCGCCTGCCGCTGCCTTAGCTCCTCTGCTCTGCACTCAGACGAGGGACAAACTTTCACTGCACTGTGAAGAATCCTGGATGTGGAAGGCAGCTCAAACTTGAGCATTATTTTTTTTTTTTTTAACTGAAAACAAAGTTGACTCGTATTATTTACTTCAGGAAATAAAAGCATTATGGCCAAAGCTGTGGGTTCATAACCTCTATGGTATAAAATACCTTAGCATCCCTGCCTTTGTTTTGCATGGCATGCGGTTTTGCTCTGATTTACACAACTGTGTGTGCACGTGATCAATTCACTCCTACATTCAAGGGCTTATTAATGCTTCCTTGCAATCTTTCCCTTGGAGACTGTCATGGCCATGGTTAATAAGGTGCTGAATGGACCAAGAGGAAAAGCAAACCAGAGAAGCATGTGACAGGTTAGGGATCTGAATCCTTTGAGAAGGGGAAGGGAGAAAACAGCAACAGCAACAGCAACAACCACAACAAGCCTGTAAGCAGGAAACCACAACAAGGGTTCAGTAGGATGTGCACACAGAAAGCCAGGGTTCAGCCTTGCCGTCAAGCTAGAGGGTTAGGGCTAGTCATATGTGCCATGCGAATCTATTGTCTAAGAGCAGTAGGGTTTCAACTCTGGAGGGTAAAAGTTCAGCAAGGGGGGGTGGGTGTTACATGCAAGTAAGATGCAGCTTGCTGTTTCTTTAGGGATAGCCTTCCGGTTAGCCATGTTTTGAAGGCAGGAAAAAGGTGGCTAGTAATATGTCCTCACTGGAGGCTTGTGTGCGGGCTGCTCCTGCTAAGGCATTCTGGAGTCCACCCTGTGAAAACACAGGAAATTCTTCTCTCCTTCCTCCACCCCCATTCTCCACCTGCCTCCTCCCCCACTCTCTGTTACAGATCATCTCTCTAAAGAGAATGAGTGACACTTAATTATGTTGGGGAACCCACTCTGTTTAGAAGCATTGTATTCCAGGAGAGGGTCCTGTGGGCTGGCAGATCTTAGTTGAATATATTTGTGGTCTTAGAAACTCTCATGTATACAAATACCAAAGACTGATCCTTAGTGATATTTTATGTCATAAAAACAATTCACATTCTGAACTTCAACCTTTGAATTTGAGTGGTTGGTGCTAAGGTAAGAGAAGAAGGCTGAGCTGTTTCCCCTGCGTGGCAGTGTGCGTGCTCCCCATGACAGCCTGTGGCCCATCCTTCTAGCCCTACAAGGAAAGAATCGTGGGAGCTTTTCTACCATGTGGAAATGGCCTGCATTTGAGGACATAAACAAGCTTTCCATAAATTGAGTATTGCACGATGCGTCTGCATATTAAAAGACCACGTGAAGCTGGGCATGGTAGCACATGCCTTTAGTCCTGGCACTCAAGTTCACACCGTCACCAAGGGCAGCTTGGGCTACAGGCTAAAAACAAGAATAAAATAGATGAAAAAAAAAATATCATACGGTACTTCATGAACATGGAGCTAAATTTTTTTGAAGTTATACTCTGTAGACTTCAGTGGAATGTAACATTTCTAAGCTCTGTATTTTAGAGCATCCCTCTTAGGTAAGTTGTTGCCAGAAACTCTGTGGTCATGCCTGTTTTCCTTGCCATTAAGCTGTCTCCATTGTAAGTCTTGGGATAGTTTCACTGTCCTTTCCCTTGGCATTTTGGGTAACAGATCTCTGTGCACTGACTAGAAAAACAAAATGAACAACCCACCCCCAACACCCCCAAAAAGTACCCACCCTTGCCTCTTCAATTTTTAATATCTCCTCAACTGTGAGGAGATATTTCTTCCAGGGTGGAAGAAATTGCTTCCCTCATGGACTACTGTGCTGTTCACTCCTGCAACTTGGTTTGCACCTGTTTTTTTGGGAGGTGGGGTGGGAGGAGTGTTTGTTTTTTATCAAGTAGCAAAAAGCACTCTGTTTTTTTCGCCGGTATCCAGAGGGCCATGTTGAAAAACAGTAGTCTAGCCAGGTGCAGTGGCCCACAGCTGTAATCCCAGCACTCAAGGAGGTAGAACTCAAGAAGATCTCAGAGTTCGAGGCCAGACTGGTCTACAGAGTGAGTCCAAGATAACCAAAGCTACACAGAGAAACCCTGTCTTGAAAAAGAAGAAAGAAAACAAATAAAAGAAAGAAAAATCCCGCTCAAACTAAGGCACCAGCCACGGACAATACAGGCGGTAAACTTTAAACCCCTACCCAGATCTAGCCAATGGTCAGAACAGTCTCCACAGTTGAGTGGAGAGTGGGATATGACTTTCTCACGCACTCTGGTGCCTCACATTTGACCATGTCCCCTGGAGGGGGAGACCTGGTGGCACTTAGAGGAAGGACAGCAGGTTACCAAGAAGAGACTTGATACCCTATGAGCATATACAGGGGGAGGTAATCCCCCTCAGGAACAGTCATAGGGGAGGGGAATAAGGGGAAAAGGGGAGGGAGGGAGGAATGGGAGGATACAAGGAATGGGATAACCATTGAGATGTAACAAGAATAAATTAATAATAAAAAAATTTTTTTAAAAATTATAATTTCTTTAAAAATTAATGAAAAAAGAATATTTAAACACTAATATACTGTATGCAGATACGAAGAGGAAACAGATGGGTAAGAAATAAACACATAATCAATGGCACAATCAAAGCCTTACATTGAAGGGGAATGTGTCATTGCAGAAACAGTTCATGAGTCAGGCACCTACCTGCCCCATCCTCCAGTGGTTAATGTATGGTTTAGCACATGTGGGAAATAAAATATGAATCATTAAAAAAAAAAAAAGAAAGAAAAACAGTAGTCTGGGCAAAACTACCCCTTTCAGAGAGTTAGTTGCATAGACTTTGGGAGTCAGAGGGGAACAGGTGGACCTGGCCTCTTGGTCCTTTGTTTCTTCAGCTATAGAGGATGGCCGAAGGCTGTAGACTTTCTCAGGACAAATGTGAAGAATCATCATCAAGAAATTCAAGGAATAAAGTCAAGGACTGGAGAGATGGTTCAAAGGATAAAAACACTTGCCACCAAACACCCCAGGAAATATGTTTGTGTCAACCATGATTTTATATTAAGTTATTTTAAGGATTTTTTTTTCCTCTTGCCAATCACCAGCTACATTCCAATTTTTTGAAAACAGTACAAATTAGATGTTTCTTTTCCTTCTTTCCTTCCAAGACAGGGTTTCTCTGTGTAGCCTTGACCTTTGGCTGTCCTGGGCTTGCTCTGTAGACTAGGCTGTCCTCAAACTCACAGGGATCCACCTGCCTCTGCCTCCCAAGTGCTGCGATCATAGGTGTGTGCCACCACACCCTGCTCTTACTTAGATGGATTTTTTTTTTTAAAGAACAACTTTAAAAACTTTATTTAAAAATCTCATCATTTGTTCTTGATGGGATTTAGAAATATAAACACAAGAAACCATGTTTCCATGACTCTTGATATACCATCAAGTTATTACAGTGTACTTTCGTGATTACTGGAATTATCTTGTCCTTTAGAGTAGGGCTGGGTTGGTGATTCATTCATTTCCTTTCATTGTTGTATTCATTACATAAATACACAGTAAATGTCCACCGGGCTCTGCGCGGTTGATATGTGTCCACAGGCGTATGCAAGGAACATGGTAAAGAAATTGACCAATGACTGCTCCATTATTAGAGTAAAGTTGATTTTGCTTTTGTGCATAGGAGAGAAAATACCCACAGTCATCTGGAAGAGTCTAGAGCAGAGAGGAAGAAAAATAGAATAGACATGGCCAGGGCTATCTGCTAAAGAGACATGAGCGCAAGACGTTAACAGTGGCCATAGTGAGATAGTAAGAGATAATGGGAGCAGAAGGAAAAAAACCTGACAACAAAGGGGCGTCTGGAAGGAGGGAAGGCTGGGGAGGTGAGAAAGGCCACCATGCTAGTGTGGGGACTTTGATAGGTACAACAAGCGTCTGTGAGTAGGAACTGAGGGAGCTTGGAGGCCGGCCTAGGGTTTGATTTACAGCCACAGTATATGTCAATGGGAGCCATGTCCCTTCTGCTAGAGGCAAGGAAACGACTCCCTTAGGGGGACAGAAAACACATTTTCCCAAGTTCTTGAGCTGGAGCTCATTTTTAGGTATATGGACTGTCTGCAACCTACTGTGACGGACTAGTGTTAGAAGACTTTTTTTTCTTTTTTTCTTTTTGAATTTTTGAGACAGGGTTTCTCTGTGTAGCCCTGGCTGTCCTGGACCTCACTTTGTAGACCAAGCTGGCCTCCAACTCACAGAGATCCCCCTGCCTGCCACTGCTTCCCACGTTCTGTGTGCTGGAGTGTGAACACAGAAACACAGGTCAGAAGACAATGTCTTGGGTGGAACTGGAAGGCCAGTCATCTTTTAATGGCCGGGGAGAAGAAAACGAACTGCCAGGGAACCACAAGTGACGGCCATAGAGTCTTGGTTCGAGGGTGGAGAGGAGGCAGTCAATGCCAACAGCCAATGGGAAAGGAACTGGAGACCTCCACAGGATGACTCTGAGGACCAGACCTGAGGTCCAGGTAGAGTGATGGGGACAGAAGTGGCCTTGGACTGGAGGAGGGTGGTGAAGTGCAGTAGGAAGGAAGGAAAACATGGTTGAGCCTGGGCTGTGAGAGGCCCAGAGTGCAGCTCTGTTGTTGTTGTTGTTGTTGTTGTTGTTGTTGTTGTGAGTGCAGCTCTGTTGTTGTTGCTGCTGCTGCTGCTGTTGTAAGAACATAGCAAAGCTTCCAGACCCTAGGATGGACCAAAGCACAGAGACAACAATTAGCTTTTAATAAGAGGAGGGACAGATAGTCCTGTAAAGGCAATAGCAGTATAACCTGCTTTTTAGTAAATGGAGAGGAACATTTTCTATGAACAATGTATATATTTTTCTCATTTCTATGAGTAAAATCTCTTCATTTTGTAGACTAAGACACAGAACCTGAGAGAAGCTAGGACATCTGCTGGGGCAGAAAACAGGTATTCAGACTCGGAACTCGAGGTGCTTTCTGCGTACACCATTTCCACGTGCCGCCAGCATTGAGTAATCGGCCCGAGATTAACAGTCTAATGATTTGTTCAGCACAATAATATCTATTAGGAACTTGATGCTTTAGAGGGTGGCTACCCTTATTTTAATAGTTCTTTTTCTGGTAACACTGGCTAGCATACGAGGATGAAGTTAAATGCTCTCTTCAGGTAAAGCAGCAATACCTACTGATTTGCCTGGTTAAGCTCTACGCGAATTTCTACAGAAATAATAGGAGTTCATTTTTGTGTGGTCACACTGTGTCACCTGTTAACTCTTTAGTGAAGCTGAGGACTTGTAAACATGACCCCCATGTGATCTGATCCCTCTAGTGACCCCCGTTTGTCTCCCCTGTGATCACTGAATGCTAGAAGAGGAGGCAAGGAGGTGTAGTGTCAGGGGCTCCCACGTGCCTGAGCCATTGTTCCTGGATTCCTACCACCAGCTTGTTTCTGCTCATGTGGGATGAGGAAGGACATTGGAAGTGCCTTAGACAGGGTCCTGGAAGTATGGCGGCGGGACGGGTCTAGTTCTCTGGTGTTGTGGTGTCCTGAGAATTAAGGGCCCACCCACCACCCTTTGAAGGATTACAGGTACTATGTAAAGACGGCAGGCTACCAGCTGTGTTACTCAGATTCATCTGTGAGAAACTTTTTCTTGTTTTGAAATCTCAGAGCTGCTCTAAAATCTCTAGGTCTGTCAACACGCTCTGTTCTCAGGATGTCGAGGAAGCAAGATGCATGGCCGATTCATTGCAGTGGAGAGTATTAGATGGTCCGGCCCCATGGACGGCAGATTGGCACAGTCGGTCAGTTATAATTGTGTGTAACCTGCCATGCGGAGGTTGCCCTTTGGGAGGTTTATCTTGGAAACGCACCCGCGTTAGTGCGGACCGCAGCGTTGCTTGCGATAGTAACTGGTCGGGGACAGCTCGCTTGCCCTTCAGCAGGGGACTGGTTAATGCGTGGGGGTAAGTGGGTGAAATGGAACGGACACTGCTCCTGACTGAGCCTGAGGTCGCCAGGACCCTGAGCAGACAAGGCAAGGTGTAGCTTGTAAAGGCGAACAAGAACCAAGGCTGTTTGCATTTTGGTTGTATCTGTGAAGAGCGACACGAACAGGGAGGCCAAGAAAATGGTGCACACAGTGTGACACATGGTGTGGGTTGGGGACAAACTAGACGGGAGCCACGGTGAGGTGCACAAGTGGAGGGTGGGAACACACAGCTCTTGAGTACATTTCCTTCTTATGAGGATGTTTGTCCCAGGCCTGGCTCTGCTTAGCTCCCTAGGTGGGATGAGATCGGGCACGTGCAGGGAGGTACGGCTGTAGGAGACTGGAGGGCGGTTCTCCAGAAAAGCACCTGTCAGCTTCTGCTGTGCCTCGTGGTCCTCACAGCCCTGGGTAGAGGGGAAGAAACATTTCCAGACACCACTGTCTTTCCTGTTTCCTTGTCAGTCATAGGTCTAAGATTTAAATATGCCCTTAGAAACTTGGCCTTTTGTGTGTGTGTGTGTGCGCGCACGCGGTTGTTACTGTTATTACTTTTGATTTGAGAGCAGAAGCCCCTAGGTGCGTATGGTGAGGAATTCAGGGGCCTCAGTGGGTGTGTCTTCGCTAGTTATTTCTTTGAGCCTGTTTTGGCACTTGAATGTTGTCAGTTTTGTTTTTGTTTTTGTTTTTTCACTAATTATTGTTGGCGAAGAAACTCTTTGAATGTTGATTTGGAACTGGGTTCTTCTTTTGCCCTATCATTTGTGCCAGATCTGTGCTTTCTTGAAGAACAAATTTGTAATTCACTAGGTATGTGGATCATTATCATTGATTCAAGGTATTGTTTATTAAACCCTTTAATGCCAGCTGTTCAGGAGATGGTGGGAATACAATGTAATGGAAATTCAAGGCAGTGACATCAGTAATTTTCTCCTCACAGTATACACCCATCAGTTTCTGTTTATTTATATCTTGTTAATATTTAAGGCATTGAATGTCCCCATAAAGGTCTGTGTGAGAGAGGCTTAGTTAGTCCCTTTTAATGCTTTTGAAAATGGATGGATCCTGCAAGAAGTGTGGTCCAGTGGGCGGTATCCAGGCCATGGGCACCTCCAAGGGGATTCTGAGACCCTAGTCTCCTCCTCTTCTGCTTCCTGGTTTGTGAAGTGAGCAGTTTCCCCTCTTTCCTCTTGCCTCGGCCTCCCGCGGGCTGAGTTTATAGACGTGTGATCTCATGATTAAGGCCACCGTGACTGGCCTTACCTGCAATGAACCCCATTTGTGACACATGCTTGCCACTTTCATCATTCCACTGGCCTTAAACTCCTGATTCTCCTGCCTGCACCTCCCAAGTGCACCACATGCCCGGCTTACGGTTGTACCCTAAACATTTGTACTGCTGTTGGCTCTTGGGGACACAGAGTGCTTTGGGTCAGTCTGACGTTTACTCAAGTTGAACAGCTGGCTCTTAGGAAGAATGCCTAACAGGCAACACTAGTGCTACATACCTAGTCACCCAAGCAAGATAATTTCGGCGGGATTCACTTACTGCTTTCTTAAGACTTCTTGTCTATTTTATTTTGCCTTTAGCTTGTTGTTTCCCTAAGAGTTCATTCAGCCACTGTAGCCTTGCTCATTATTTAATAATGAACAGTTACAAATTGTTTGTATGTTTTTGTAATTAGAATGGGATCACAGTCGCCTACCAGATGAGCTGACATTGTAGTGACATGAAGTCAGTAACAATTATGTCTAACAGGAAAATTAATTATGTAATCCCATCATCCCATATTTTGTCTAAGAAATTAGATTTGGCTGCTAGCAGACTGCCTGTGTGGGCACAGCGTGGTGTAACACCTTTTACTTGTGGCTGGAGCGGCTAACGAGGGTGCTCACTGTGTTATGTGGGGACACCTTTCATCACTTCGTGGGTTTTTTTTTTTTTTTTAAGCTTTTGATTTTCTGTCTAGGCGCAAAAACAATCTATTCACCCTCAGTCTCAGAGGAGCCATCTTTTGTCTTCTCCTTCCCTTCCCTTTACGGGACATGGAGCTGTGTTGATATGCAGAAATGCCATTTTGACACAGGCATGGATGTATATTCGTACATCTTGGATCTACTTTGTGAATCCATTCCTCTCTGGTGCACAGTGGTTAGCGGTAGCAGCAAACTCCAAGGTACAGGCAGGGCACACTTGGCTGTGCCTCCTGGAGACCCTTGGTCTGAGCAACCTGCTCTGTTGTCCTGGTCTCTAAGGCTTTGTGAGGCACAGACAGGGCAGCTGGCTTCCTTAGACAGGTCCTTCAGGCCTGGGAGGGACCTGGGATGATCTAGCCAACTTCTTATCCTCCAGGTGCAGAGCTGATACTCAAGAGACATTTTGAGATTGGTCCAAGAGCAGAGCTGGGGCCACCACCCACTTCAGTGCTCTGATCCTCTGGTGTTCTGCCTTGTGGCTTTTGCTTTTATTCTGTTCTGTTTCAGAGGTAAAATCTGATACTCATAAAGGGGCAACACTGTATCGCTCCAATCCCCAAGTCTGAAGAGGGAAGACGCAGCCACGCCTTAGAATTCCCCATGCTGGGCTGGAGAGATGGCTCAGAGGTTAAGAGCACTGACCGCCCTTCCAGAGGTCCTGAGTTCGATTCCCAGCAACCACATGGTGGCTCACACCCATCTGTAATGTGATCTAATGTCCTCTTCTGGCCTGCAGGCGTACATGCAGACAGAGCACTGTATTCATAATAGTAAATTAAAAAAAAAAAGAATTCCCCATGCTAAGAGCACTGGGGGCATACTCTTCTAGTTCTTAAAAGAACATTAAGATGTGTTTTCAGAAAACATACAGTCGAGTCTCCGATAGTTTTACATTTGTTTCCTGGCATTTCAAAGCCTTTCAGTGTTGTTTTTAATGACTTGTAAAGTTATGTGGGATGAAGATCCCATGGTGTACTTAATCTCCTCCCTGTACTCACTTGGGCATTGATGTCACTTTTCCATGATTGTAAGATGGTGGCAACATTGTTGTACAACTTAATCTCCATTCTTTATTTTAAATTATTTCCATGAACTTTTATTTGTCTCACACTTTAATTTTAATTTCTATCCCCTGCAATCAGGTTTGTGAGTAAGGGGGAAAAATGAAATAAAGGTTCTTTGCCCATGTGCCCAGGGTCACAGTTTATTCTCTGACTGGTGCTCCTCAGTGCTACATGAGAGGTGTCACCCTGGCTCTGTGAGAAATTCCCTGTGAATAAGATGAACAAAGGGAGTCTTCATTTGTGGGGGCTTCTCCCACCCTCTGCCCTCCCTCCAGGCCCCTGTTCTGCAGAAAGCTGTATACACTCTAGACTGCCTGCCTTCTGCATTTATTGTGTCCATCAGTTGGCTTCAGTGTTTATTTACATGGGAAAACACTGGGCTCTGTGTTTTTACATTCCTTCTCTGGGGAATTGTATACACTTGTTGGCTCTTTGAGTACTAAGCTGTGGAGCCCCAAACCCATTTAGATGACTGCTCAGACATGTCTCAGTAATTGCTTTCCAAGGCAGCCCCTCCCCATGCCAGTCAATGACTTCATTTGTTTGTAGACTGTCGCCATTTGTGGCTCTTATGAACCTCAAACAGGTCACTCTTGTATATAGGCAGGACACAGAGCTAGGAAGTCTCAGGGCACGGTGCTGTTGTAGCTAATGAGGGCTGTTGTCTGTGGAGTTGTTTGCATTGAAATCTGTTTTTCACAATATTAATTAATGGGAACATAAGTGTTATCCCCTAAATGTATCTCAGGTGAGCTGTAAAGCTCAGGCTAGTGATAGGCATAAAACCGATTGTTTTGAATTATTTGAGATGATCCATTATTCAATGATAGTAACTAATATTTCAGAAGAAAAAGCTAACGAAGTAGAAATTCAGGTGAGAAGAGGAATGTGTTTAGGTCTGGAGAACCAGGGACATTTTGATATATTCCCCTTAAAGGAAGTGTGGCTTTCTTCCCAAGAGTGCAGTTATAAAATTAATTGAATTGCGTGTGTGTGTGTGCGCGCGCACACACACACACACACACACACAGAGCTTTTCGGCTTATTTCATTCAGTCTTAAACTTATCTGAGGAGAGATTGTGAGGAATTGCACGGTAGCCAAACCACAGTGAATTGATGTTTCTCACAGCTGGTTTTCTTTGCTTTGTGTGATATGATTTGGATCACAAAACACATAACCTTAGAAGCTGCGGTCTGGGAGACCTTTCTGCTGTAAAGAAGTGCTAACTTGAAGGTAGCGGGCTGTCCCTTCCTTACAAGGCTTTAGTTGCTGGACATTTCTGGGCCCTTTCACTTTCTGTCAGCTTTCAAGACCCCTCACTTTTCAAGGAAGCCGTTTACAGCATATAGCTGGCCTCCTTTCCCTTGGCTGTTGGATCAGGACAAGGAGGCGACCGAAAGTTTTTTTCCCCTTTAAAGAATGACCGTTCATTAATCTGGGCCCTTTGGAAGTAGCTGTGGGTTTCCCTCCTGGCTCCTGCCCCGTTCCTGTCGCAGGGAATCAGAGGGCTCCATCCGTGCCTCCTTTGTCCTTTTCTCATTCTCCAAGAGTCTTAAGTAATCTCCAGGAAATCTCTGCTCCCTGCCAGCTGTATGCCTGTAAGTACTGAGAGTAGTTGCTGTTTTTTTAAGTATCAGTCAGAAGTTGAGGGTTGGTGGGATGGTCATGGCAAGCCTTGGGGAGACCCTGGACCACCGGCATTCTCAGCTCACCTTTGGCTGCCTCGGGCTGGCAGCTACAGTCAGTCAACACTGGAGGGAACCACCAAACACCCAGCTGTATTCAGAAGCAGCACGTGCCATGGATTTAGGCACTGACAGGCAAGCTCTTGGAAACCCACAGTGGGGGAAGTTAAATTCCTTCTTTTCTGCCATCCTTTTTTAGAGGAATGAGCTAATTATGAAATATGCTAGTACAATATATAATTGGATGTGTGTGTGTGTGTGTGTGTGTGTGTGTGTGTGTGTGTGTGTGTGTGTGTATGATTGGGGTTTAAGAGTAGCTGTAAAAGTTTCATCCTTGTGTAACAGGCCAGTGGGCACTGGGCATTACCATTCCTATAGACAGGCAACAGGCTGCTAGGCAGAGAGTAAGCGTAGTCAGGATGGAAATCTTGGTTGACCCTAAGCCAACTGTTGCAGGGGATTTCCTGCCTCTTTCCAGTAAAAGGTCCACAGGGTGTTTGTTTGTTTTCTAAGTTTTGTATGTATGCGCCTATCAGTCATTAGATATTTATGCAAATGCAGCGTTGTCTCTAGTCTCATGAGAGCCTGTGATCCTAGCGTTTGGAGAACTGAAGCAGGAGGATGGCTGAGAGCTGGAGCCCACTAAGGCGGCAAAACAAGAGCCTCCTTCAGACGACAGAACAAAGTAAATAAAAGCTTCAAAAGGAAACACACACACACACACACACACACTATGAAACCAGTCGCTTACTTCAGGTGAGCTGGGGGTGTGGCTGAGTGGTCGAAAGCTTGATTATCATGCATGAAGCCCCAGGTTTGATCCAAGTACTGTGTGATGGGATGGGGGTGGGGGCATAGGGGTGGGGAAGTGGGGGTGGAAGGGTGAGATGATACATAGATGGAAAACGTATTGTCCTTGCTCTCTATTTTTCCTCTCAACATGTAAAAATAAATGCATATGTCCAATATGGGTTTAGCTTTTTAAAAAGGGATATCATGATACAGCTATATAGAGAATAGTTCTTACAGTGTTTTGTGTAATTTTTATTTATTTTTTCTTGATATATAGACCAATGTCAGTTGCAGATATTTAAATAAGATTTTAAATAATAGAAGTTCATAATATGAATGATTCTTAATTAGCAATCTTATATCAATAGGCAAACATCATTAATCTGTTTCCTTTTGCTCATAAACAAGATGATATTAAATTCCCTTGTAAATGACTACATATTCAGCCTTGTTTGTTTACTGGTGCTTTTGTGTTTGTAGATAAGGGTACCCACTGTACTGCTCCTGGTTCAAATAAAACCCTTCTGTGTTTAAGCAGTGAATGTTCTAAGTTTTAGTAAATACGGTTTATCCTATTTAAGGCGGGTACATTCATTCCTGTTTTAATTTCAAGTGAAAGAAGTTGATGAATTCTGTTAAATGCCTTTTGACACAATATAATTGTGAGCTTTTGCCTTTATTTTGTGGCGTAATAAATTATATTGATTATATTTCCCAATAGTGAGTCATCTTTGTATTCCTGGAATAAACCCTAATTGTTGCTAATATTTAATGTTTTATAATGGCAGTTTTGAGATGGGACTGTAATTTTTACTATTCATACTGTTACAATTATTTTTTTTCATATGATTTAAGAATTTCACTTTTTCCTAGAATCTAGAATTATTTATATAATGTAAAAACATATCTAATTTTTAAAAATTAAACTGTAGTAAAATACATGACTCAGGTTCTCTGGAAGAGAACCATTTTGAATTGCTGAGCCCTCCTTCAGTCTTCCAAAACTTTCGAAGGGTTTCTCTGTGCAGCCCTGGCTGTCCTGGAACTTGCTCTGTAGATCAGGCTGGCCTTGAACTCAGAGATCCTCCTGCCTCTTGCTCCCAAGGGCTGGGATTAAAGGTGTGGGCCACCACCACCCCAGCTCTCCAAAACTTTTTTTTTTTTTTTTAAAGAAAAGTTCTTGCAGGGTACAGGCTTGAAAGCAGGCAAGAGGCTGAAGCTGATGATGAGTTGGAGGCAAGCCTGGCTAGAAAGTGAGGTACTGTTTCAGAAAAACAAAAGGGAAAAAGGAAACGTGCTTCCAAATGTACAGTTGTTGTTATGCTAGGAGCCTTGCTGTTTTGTTTTTCTACTTCCTGGGTAATCTAAAGTTTAAGGTCATTACCCAGAGTAACTGTACTTAGGCTATTGCTGTAATACCCTTGGTATGCATGATAATACCCTTTTCATTATCAATTCCCCCTTAACAGTTGGGCTCTCGTTCTTTTTTTTGATCAAGCTATAGAGGCCTATAGGATTTGTCATCATTAAAGGGCGAGGTACACTGGCCTCTTAGCTATCTTGCTTTTTATTTTAGTGTTTAACTTGCTAAAACTCACTTTCTGTTACTTTTGACCTAAGCTTATTAAACCGACTGCCCGCCTTGCCTCCTAACCCCGAGGCGTCTGAGTGGCATGTGTCCCTGAAAACAACTCCCTCTCTGCACCTTTGTTTCAGGATCACAGGCCATCCTCCGTTACTATCTAGATGTCTCGTTATTAAGGTACCCGCTTGGCCTTTGATCCTGAGGTTGTTTAGACGTTTGTGGCTGAGTTTCTCTTTAACTTACCTTTTGATATTCTGTTATGATCACCACATGCATCTCTGGGGGAACTTACTGAGGCTGACTTGAGTCCCAAGTACATAGTTAATTTTTAAAATCATGTCGGTTTGGGTTTTTGTTTTGTTAGTTTTTTTTCTTCCAAATAAAGGTTTCATTTTTGTATTTAGTAAACCAGACGTACTGATTGTGTTGTTTTCTTGTTTGTTGTTAGCTGTCAAATGACGAAGGATGTTAAAGTATCTCTCCTAATTGTCTGGTTTTTTTTTCACCTTAAGAATGCTTTTAAAAATACCTTTATTTTGTGTGTGCTTTGCCTGTATGTATATATGTATGTGCACTGTGCGCATGCCTGGCAACCCTGGAGGTATGGAAGCAGGTTTGGGGTACCCTGAAACTGTAACAACAGATGGTGGTAAGCCAACATATGGGTGTTGGAACTACATCTTGGTCCTCAGCAACAAGTGCTCTTAGCCTCAGAGCCATCCCTCCAGCCCCATGGGAAGCCTCTTCTTGGGCTCACCTGCCCTTTGGCTTGGTGCACAGAGACCGATCCCTCTGTCCAGTTTTATATGACCCTGGGCTCCAAAGAGTCTGAGTTTGAAAATCACCACCTTTTCTCTGTGGCTTCAGCTCTCCAATTGGCACGGGGTTTGTTTGTTTGTTTGTTTGTTTGTTTTGTTTTGTTTTTGTTTCTTGTCCCTATGTTTAGTGTAAGTCTCACGTTTGTTTTAAGGAGAGCCTGGCTTTCTCATTCTCCCAGTGTGACAGTTTTGTCTCAACAGCCTTTCCACACTGACTGTGATAATGAATGTATTTTTACGTGATTGTTTTCAAGCTTATTATATATTTCACTTCCCCCTCTGTTCCCATTTGATTTCGCCCTTCCCTTACTATTTGGAAAGGTGCATTATGTTTGTTAGAGCAGTACTATTAAAGGTTTCACCCCCCCAAGCCCCCATCCAGAAACAGATGCCAGTAACAAATCAGTGACTCTCCTCTGTGATGCTCCCTAATCCACTGGTCCCTATAGTTCCCACCACAGGTACCCTGGGGTCTGTCTCCATAGTGAGTTTTTTCACTCCAGAATTCTGTGTTCTTACCCTTTGATCCTTTCATTGTTTCTTCTTGATCCTCTAGAATAAAAATTCAGTGCTCAGTAGATTTTTTTCCTGTCCTACTTAAAAAATTAAAACTTTCTAAATTCGTGTGTGTGTGTGTGTGTGTGTGTGTGTGTGTGTGTGTGTGTGTGTGTGTGTGTTTGTGCACGTTTGTTCTTGCTACTTTCCTGCTCAGGTTCTCCTGTGTAGTCGATTGTTTTTCGGTGAGTACCACGCACTGCAGTCCAGTTTGGTTGCTCTGCCCCAGCAGGTCCCCGGCCCCCCTCCCCCACACCTGCTGTCTTCAGTGAGTCATGGTTTTCGTTGGGTGGCTGGTGGTTCTTCTCAGAAGCCATTCAGGTCTCAAGAAGGGACTGCTAGGTATCAGATGACAAGATACCCTGATGTAGAGCTGCTCTGTGCCCCTAAGAATGGGGAGGCATTTTACCATCCACAGAAGTATCCACCTCCCTATTGAGTTACCGGGTCCCAACAATGACCAGGGTCGGAAGTCAGCTTCCATTGATAGAGACTTTCATGGCTGCTAACCACAGAGACGTTGAGAACTGCCAGAGGCTCAAAAAGCCCTAACCCCATGTACTACCTGGAAGTTATTTAGACCACCTTCCTTGTTACTCCTTCAGAGGCAGGGTCAAGTAGAGTTCTTTAGGCCACCATCTTCCTCATATGATTATGTGAGTGTAAATTTCATTTACTGAATTGTGGGATGGAGGCAGAAAAGGTTACAGCCAGCTAATTGCTAGTAGATGCAGTATCCAGAGTAGGGGCACACTGATGGAGCACAGTTTTCCCTCCATTAAGCCTTAGGGAATTAGGCTGCTTATATAAAGGACACATGATACCATGCTCTCCTTTAGAAAAGGCTGTTTCTTACTTCCAGCATTTTCTCCCTTGCTCCAACATCATTCGGTATAGATACTAATACGCTCCCTCAATGGGATAATCTTCGTTAAATAGTGTCTATTACATGACTGTAGGTGTGCACACACATACAGGGAGAGGTGGTATTTCCCTCCTTTCACAGCTGGAAAACATGATGCAGAATGCCTAACCCGCTTGACCCAAATTGGAGTGTGTCATTGGCATCTTGATGCAGGTGTTTTTGACTTAGATTCATGTTCTATTTATACAAAGTGGTGGTAGGGCACCATGGGAAGGGCTGCAGTGCCAGGCTAAGCCTCTGTGTGTTCTTTGTCATTTTAATGACAATCATGCTTTTGGGGTTATTTGATATATTTTCCAATAGCTGTGGATATGCATGCTAAAAGCACCCCATGATTTAGTTTGATGTGGAAAATACTCCACCCCTGTACCTCAGTAGCAGTCCCCCCTTCTCTGTCTGTTGGAGGCATGCATCTATTATTGCAGCTGGGTACTATAGAAGTAGCTTATGTCCTTGCAAACTTGCCACCATCAGTGAGGACCTGGAAATTGTTGCTATGTGTGCATGTCACAGGACTTATCCACTATTTCCATGACAACTATAATAACTTTTGTTTATTTGTGCTGAGTAAGTGTACATGTGTTATGTGTATAGGTGCAGGTACACACATGCCAGGGTGCACCTGTGGAGCTTGGAGGGCATTCTGTTGTCTCCTTCCATCATATGAGGCTTAAGACCAAGCAAAGTCTTAAGAATTATCAGGCTTGGTAGCAAGCACCTTTATCTGCTGAAGCATCCCATCAGCCCAAGGCTTTAATTTTTTTTTCTGGGTGTCTGAGACACTGTTGGGTCTAGGTGAATATTTTCAAGTTATTTCTAGTTCGTTGGTACATACTTTGTAAGTTTGTTATGAAATCTAAAAGTTACAAGTGCCTGCAACCTGTTAACGGAAGAGCTGTCTACACTGGCCATCTGAGGTTCGGCCATAGTTTGTCCAGCAGAGCGTCTTAACCTCGCTAGCCTCTAATTCTTCCAGAAGTACAACTGCGTGTCCCGCCATATATGGAGATGTACTTTATGTCCAAGATGACCAGTATTTGCAGGCAGGACCACTGGCTTCGCTACCATGTTTTGCTTGGTTGTTGCAGGGAGCCACCATCATTCTCCTCTTTTTTTTTTTTTTTTTTTTTTTTTTTTTTTTTTTAATGAAGCATTAAGGTCCGTTTACACAGTGATAAATAAAGTAATTACTGTAGCAGTTGGCATTCTGCCTAAGTCATCTTGAAAACTGAATGCAAAATCTTTTTAATAGCTCCATAATGGTCTCTTGAAGTGTTACAGATTTTTATAACGATAGCTGTAATATAAGTGCCATTATTTACTGCGGGCCTTGAACATTTTGACCACTCACGCGGTACTTGTCTGTCTCCAGCCAGGCTGCGTGTGTGCCGCTGTGGCGGCGGCACTGCAGACGTGTGCAAGCTGGCTGCTGCAGCCGGATGCCTGCCAAAGGCAGTCTTGGCCAGGAGAGGAAAGCCACAGAGCATCACTTGTGATGATCAGGATGTGTCTGGTCCAGCTTCCTATTTCCATGCAGGAGTTTTTGTTTTTTTTGTTTTTTGTTGTTGTTGTTTTTTAATTTTTGGCCAAATGGAGATTCTGTTTTGGGAACTCCAAGTCACCACCCAGTTTGTTGGTATTATGCAAGAAGGCACATTTCTTGTGTTTTCTGATTGCCCATTCTTTGAAAGAGTCCAAGCAAAGAATACTACAATAATAAAAAAGGAAAAGAAGCTATCACTCAACTTTTGTTGGATGGGTATCATTTGCTTTCTGATGAAATTCATGAAAGCATCTTAATGTGGCATTGGTTCTCAACATCCTCTTGCCAGATGTCAAATACACAGAGAGGTGAGTGTAGGACACCACTGTGTAGATTCGGACTATTTTTGTAGCAACTCAGCCTTGAGTCTGGCTAATGGAAGAGGGAATGGCTCTGTTTTACACACTCTGCAGGGTTGTGTCTCAGGTGAGCCTGGCTCTGGCTTTGTATGACTATGTGTGTTTCTAGAGCACACACTTTGTTATGTGGGAGTGTGTGCATGGGAGACATACCTGTTATGTGTGCGTGGTCTAGCCTGTTGATTCTTCTGGAGAAAGCGAATGCTGTTGATGAGCACGCTTGGTGCAATGCATCTGATTTGTTCTCCTGGTGTCTACATTAGCAATAAATAGACACTCCATTTGCATATTTAACACCAGTCTTCCTTCAGCCCACACCTCTTCTCTCTGGGATTTGCTGTTCATTACTTGAAGCTTTTGAGTCTTTGCTGGGATACAACTTTTCTCCTGATTAATCAGCAAAAGTCACCCAAAATGGTGTCATTTAAAATGGAATAGAGAAATAGTCACAGGTGCTTTGGTTGGTATTTCTGTTGTCATTATTCTTTTTTTTTTTTTTTTTTTTTCCTCCTGTTACACCACCCACCCAGAGCTTTTGGAAGTAAAAATCAATTATTTACATGCTAAAGCTTTCATGCTTCACACACATAGAATGTTGGTGTGTATGTGGGAATGCTGGGGGCTCTCACTGAACCACGGCAGTCTGGGCCCCATTACAAGTTGACTTGTTCAGCATAGGAATAAACACATGGTATGAATATTGTGAAGTATTTCCAGAGATAACAGAATAGTAGAAAACACTCAACCACTTAAAATTTCTGCAGGGTATATGTTTAGATGACAAGAATTTGAAGATGAATTCCTATGATGTATACTCATATGTATCCAGATTGTTGGAAATCTCTTTTAAACTTTTCATTCTGATAGATGTGGCAAAAGATGAGTTTAAGAATAATTACTAAGCCGGGCGATTGTGGCATGCACCTTTAATACCAGCACTTGGGGAACAGAGGTAGGCAGAGGTCCTATTAGTTCTAGGACAGCCAAGGCTACGCAGAGAAGCCCCGAAGCCCCCTGTCTCAAAAAGCCTACACATACACACACACACACACACACACACACACACACACACACTCTTTACATACATATCTAAAATTCATATAACATAAGCTATCCATTTAAAACTGAACATTCTCTGATACCTAGTAAACTCATATTATTGGGCAACTACCATTTCTAGTCCTAAAATAGCTTCATCAACCCAGAAGGAAATCCACTAAGTAGTGGCTCTTATTTCCTCACTCTCTAAAGCAACTGGTAAACCCCAGTCTGCATTATATTTCTATAGATTCACTTATTTTGTTCTATATAATGCAATCGTACAGCATGTAATGTTCCGTGGCCTACTGTTTTTATGCCTTATCCACACACACTGTAGCAGGTATAGGGACCTATACCTGCTTTTCATGGCTGAGTAGTATTCTATTATGTGAGCATAACGAATTTTGTTTATCCAGAAGATCTGCTTTTTATTGCATAAATCCAGGATCTTGCACATCTCTTTGTTTGTTTGGGATAGCTGCGAATACTGTTCCTGTGTGATTGGCTCCCGGCTGTCCCTTCTCACTCTGAAACCCGTAAGTCCTGCCGATGAAAAGAGAAAAAGAAGTGAAAGTACTTGAGAGAAAGTTCCAGTGTTGGGTTGATCATCCCTGTGATCTGGGCTGATCTTAAATTCAGCCGGTGTCTCGCCAACGCTCCAGCATGACAGCGATCCCTTCCTGCACGTGGACCCTTCACCCTCTCAGCCTGCATGCACCGGGACTCAGTTAGGTGGGCCCAGTACCACTCTCAGTGACCATCCTCAAGACGTTGGTGGTCCAGTCAGGGGATGACTAGCAAGTGGATATTGCTGTGCCACAGAGGAGTACGTGGTGGGCATGCATGTGGCACATCTGGGAGAGAGGGGGCTTCCAGGCTGTTCAGTGGCAAGGGCAGGGAGAAAGGCATTTTCTGTAGGTCAGATCTGGAGCAGCAGGAGGACGGGGACAAAGGTGAGGCTGGCCTAGGATCGCATCTTTCGTCCTTAAGTATATCCTTGGAGAGCTTCCTCTCTGAACCACATTTCCCCTACTTCATTAGCTCTTAGGCTTAAATTCAACAGTAATAAACTGTCCGTCATCCAAGTGATGAGTTTAGTCCCATGGGCCTTTCCAAATCCCTAGAAATCCTGTTCCTATCCCACGAGCTTCACTGAGCACAGGGCTCTTTGTTCTAATTTCTACCTCTCATTTTTCCTCAATTTTCTGCTTACTGGATTTATGCTTTAACCAAATAAGGGTGAAGTACATACTTTGAAATTTTCAATTTTATGAATGATTTAGCAAGAACTTTGACGCATTGAAAAAAAATAAAACCCAGTCATTTCATACTTTACATTCTTTTTTTTTTTCCTTTTTGTAGTTAAACCATATACTTACATATTGTTGGTTCATATTGCACAAGTCATTATGTAACTAAAAAAAAGCAAATATGCCTTTCAGGCATTTGAGCAGTGTAGAAAAACTGCTTTCTCACAGGGGTATGAACAGGTGACTCCCACAGCCTCTGGAACCTCTAAAGACAAACTTTTCCTTGGAGGAAAGGGGGAATTTATTGGCCATTAGCACATCAAGAGCCACATTTACGGGGCCATTAGTGCTTTCAGCTCGGAATGAAATTGCCCTACACTGCTTTGTACCCTTGCAGCAGCGGGGAAGAAGCTCTGGCTCTGTGGCCTAGAGCCTCCGTGCTTCCCTGAAAAAGTTGCTCAACAGCTCTGGGCTCCCGTCACCAGCAGAACAGGGGAAATAGCAGGAGTTTGTTCCGAGGACTATACTGAACGCGGTAATGATTCAGAACTGGCAGACCCCAAAGCAAGCTTGCCCTTGTTGTTAGGTGTGTTGTGTTTCAGTAGAGTGGCACACTGAATTATCTATCTCTGCAGGTGGCAAGAATCCATTCTGACATTTTGTGGCACCCTTTTAACCCTCCTTTAAGTTTTCACAGTGTTCACTTCTACCTGTTGTGGTAGGAAGCAAGCATTTGGATTATCATCGAAGGCATTGGAACATGACCATCTTAAAGTGCTATGATCATCTCATACCTATAATTCAGCACCACGTCAGTTACTTTGTTAATTCACCTTAACTCTGAGAAATCTCAGCAGGGGGGGTTACTTACCCAAGTCACAAATTTATAATCCTATTTCTAGAAAGACTCCTGCAGGTCTAGCCAGCCGCATTATTCCAAGGCCACCTGGTGTGAGAGTGGAACCCCTTGAGCACTCCCTCCACGCCTCCTACCCTTGTAAGTGTCCATCCTCCTAGTGCTACCTGGCCAGCAGTTAGAAAACCAGCTAGGATTATCTCATGGTTCACTGGGATTCATTTATTTTCTCATCTACATTTGTTTTCTTTGCATTCTCTGGATCATTAGCTATAAATAGCTACATTTTACATGCATTCTTAATGTAATCGCTTAATAGCTGTTCTCTGGGAAGAGTGGCTCTTGCATTATTGTTTTCCTTTGGTTAGATGAGATACCAGTGGGTTTGGGGTATAGGCCTCTCCCCGCCAACCCCCTGCTCTTCTTCTCCAGGCTGGCTCTAATTCCATGCCTTGACTCTGTTTGGGGTTACACCCTGGAAAGGAAGCATGTGTCGATTTCTAGAGGCATAACTGGTTGGGCTTTGTTTGATTTGTTATTCACATCTTCCTCAAATTTTTGAAAAATTGAAACTAAAAGTTTTTCTTCCTTAAAATTAAAACCCTTTTAAAATGAAAAAATATGATGAGTTGTAACGGTTATGAATAACGCCAGAAACACGGTTTTATTGTTGACAGTCAGCAGCTACAAGCACAACAGTCCTCTTACATCTTCCCCTGTTGCTGATTCTTAGTTAAAGTAGGATGCTGCCAAGGCAGAGAACCAGGAACACAACTTTTCACTTGAGCCTACTGTGCTGCTCTGGCGATGGGCATAGTGTCCCTGCAGGTTAGGGCACCCCTGTTGGTGCCATTAGCATAGGGAAGAGGTGGGGAATGCTGTGGCTCACCTCCTAAATCAAAATCCTCAGCATTGCTTGAATATTTGTGTGTGGGGTGATGTGTTCTGGAGAATGCTGACGAGTAATAGAAATTCCCAGAGTTCTTCAGTCTGTGCACAGCAGCTCACACAGTTATATGGGTGCCTTGTGCCTTCTGGCAATGAGGTAAGCTTTGAGTTGGTAGGAAGACAAATTGGCCAATTTTTCTCTCTTTTTTTTCCGCTTTTTAAAAAATTATTTATTAATTCATTCATATTACATCTCAATTGTTATCCCATCCCCTGTATCCTCCCATTCCTCCCTCCCTCCCATTTTCACCCTATTCCCCTCCCCTATGACTGTGACTGAGGGGGACCTCCTCCCCCTGTATATGCTCATAGGGTATAAAGTCTCTTCTTGGTAGCCTGCTATCCTTCCCCTGAGAGCCACTGGGCCTCCCCATCAAGGGAACATAGTCATATATGGGGCACCAGAGTTCATGTGAAAGTCAGTCCCACTCTCCACTCAACTGTGGACAATATCCTGTCCATTGGCTAGATCTTGGTAGGGGTTCGATTTTGGAAATCTATCTGGCTTTATCTCAGAAAAATGAGAATAGGATGTACTCAGGACCCAGCTATTCCACTCCTTGGAATATACCCAGAAGGGTACACCAGCACACAACAAGAACATATGCTCAACCATGTTCATAGCAGCCTTATTCATAATAGCCAGAACATGGAAACAGCCTAAGTGTCCCTCAGTAGAAGAATGGATAAAGAAACTGTGGTACATATACACTATGGAATACTACTCAGCTATTAAAAACAAGGAATTCCCAAAATTTGTGGACAAATGGATTGAACTAGAAATGATCATAATGAGTGAGTTAACCCAGAAGCAGAAAGACTCAAATGGTATATACTCACTTATAACTGGACACTAGCCCAAGGGGCATGTCCCATGAAAGTCTTCACCTACCAGGAAAGTGGGACAGAGGGGAGGACATCCTATTGGGACTCTAGATGAGAGAAGCATGGGAGAATGGCAAAGTAGAAGGATCCAGAGGGTCCTAGAAACCTACAAGAAGAACATGATGATGGGGCAGATCTGGGCCCAGGGCTTCTGCTCAAATTATGGCACCAACCGTGGCCAACTTTTCAAGTTAGACGACTAATCTGCTAAAGAACACTGGCTTTGGGGCCAGTTGAGGCATTAAAAACTACGATCTGCACTGTCTGCCTTCCATTAGATGAGCTTATGTGTGCAGGAATTTCTATTGTTTTCTGCTGCACTGCCTTGTTTCCTTTTGTTGGTGTGAGTCAGGTCCTCCCTATGTCTCCCAGGTTGGTCTCAAACTCCTGGGCTTCAAAGACCACTCTTTGCCTCGTCTTCTCCAGTAGCTGGGACTATAAACATGCACCACCACTTCCTTCTCTGAGAGCTTTTTAAAATATAATTTTGACTTCCATCTATTCCAAGTCCCTTTTCTGAGGAAAACAGTCTGATGCCCTTTCTACACTGTGGCATTATGCAAGAGGAATAAGATTTTAAAGCAACAGTGCACAGGCTAGTCACTCACAGCTCTCACATTGAAACATTTACACAATGTGAAATGGTGGTGTTTTTTGCAAGGTGAAACAATGTTTATTTGCACTCTTGTTATTTTAACTCTCTTAAAAAAACTTAATTTTTGAGATTATAATTAATTATATATATTTCCCTTTTCCTCTCTCCACCCTCCCTCTTTCTTGATATCTTTAAAATTCATGGCTTTTACCGGATTGTAGTGGTGGCACACACCTTTATTCCCAGCACTTGGGAGGCAGAGACAGGCAAAGCTCTGAGTTTGAAGCCAGCCTGGTCTACAGAGTGAGTTCCAGGACAACGAAGGCTACACAGAGAAACCCTGTCTTGAAAAAACAAAAGACAACAGCAATAAACAAAATATTTGTGGCTTTTTTCATTAATTGCTTGTGTGTGTGTGTGTGTGTGTGTGTGTTTCTAAATACATAAATACAGTCTACTCAGACTATATGAGTTATTTGTGTGTGTGTATGTTTTCAGCACTGGCCATCCAGTATTAGTCTTTTTGTTATAGAAGTCTTTAGATTAAAAGAAGAAGCAAATTTAAGTATGTAAATACTTCATCCACTTTAGTGGAAATTATTAACCTTTTCTTTGTAAGCAAACATCTCACTGTCCTGTGCATCATGTAGCTGGCAGGCATATCCATGAAGGGGCACGCTGAATATTACTCAAATTGCTTAGTCCCTCCACACATTTTACCACATCTACTCATCTTCCTCTAATGAGAGTAAGATCTTAAAAAAGAAAAAAAGAAAAATCATCTCCTATTCTCACCCTGTTCACTGGCTTTCTTTGATGCTTTTTCTGCAGACTCAGGCTGTGTGCCCTAACCTGCATCTAGGGGGCCTTTTACACCCTCCTTCTAGTAACAGTTCTACCCAGGAGCAAGGAAAACAAGCAGCACACATCGTCATTGTTTCTTTTAGGCTTGGAAAGAATGTATCCAGCAGATCAGGGGCTCTCAGAGTCCTGGTGTGCAGCACTTCTAGTAATTAAAACTGAAGACCAAGTTGAATAAGAAATAATTTTTTATTGATTGCTGCCATTTGTGGAAAAAAATAAAAGGCTTAATTAGACCAAGATACAGAAGAAATTTATTGGAGCTTTCATTTAAGAGCCACTGCTGACATGGTTGTTTTCTGTATCTTATTTTGCCTGGGAATTTATGGTTCTTTCTCACCTTCTTCCAAATGTGCCATCAGCAAGTCCACCTTCATTAGCCATAGCTGTTCTGTCTTTTGCTTTGAATTGTATATGGTACATGTTCTAGCATATTTTCTTGAATAGTTTCTCTACAGTGAGGTTTGAGGGATCCCATCCCCTTCTGCTTGGTTGGTTATTTCCTGTGTGTTCACCTCTTGTCTCTCTGAGTTCTTGGGGCTCCCTCAGGATAACTCAGCTATCGCTGTTAATTTAAACAGTTGCCGCTTCTCACGTCCCAACCTCCCCCCCAGCTCTGCCCAGGTTTTGTGTGCTACCTTACTTAAGGTGCCTTCCTCGTGTACAAATCCAAGTCCAAATCCGTGTCCATAGGGCATCCTGTTTAGAATTAATGGTGAGCCAGACTGAGGCCTCATTCATTGAGTGTCTCTGCTGGGATTGAAAGTCAGAGGAGGAAAATGGGTTGGACATAGATTTTTTTGTTTGTTTGTTTGTTTGTTTTTCTGAGACAGGGCTTCTCTGTGTAGCCCTGGCTGTCCTGGACTCACTTGTAGACCAGGCTGGCCTTGAACTCAGTGATCTGCGTGTCTCTGCCTCCCAAGTGGAATTTTTTTTTAACTTCAAAGACCTTTGATGATGATAGTTTAGAGATAGTTTTAGAGTAGCAATATTATGTTAAACTTATCTACATGCATTAGGATAAACAACAAGGATGACCAGTTGTCACATGAGAAATCCCAAGTGTGTCATCCTAGGACCCTCTGCCAGTCTATTTGAATGTTTAACATTGGAGCCTGGCTACTCATGACTTTATTTAGTGGTGGACATTGGGCCAGCATTGCTGGTAAGCACTGGATGGATCATCACTGGATGCAGAGGTGCCCATAGCACTGTCGAGTGTCTTTGCTCTACCCAGCTATTCATGTTCCATCTACATGCCACGTGCAGACATCAGAAAGATGACTGGCACATGCGGCTGCTATGTCGTATCTCATGTGCTGCAGATGAGGGCTCTGTGAGCATTTGTGGAATTCTTTCCTTACTCCCCTCTCTCCCAGTGCATATCTTGTTCTTTCTCCAGCCTCGCCAGTTTCCTTTGGGATTCCTAGAATCCTCTGAATAGAGCAGACTACATGTAGATATGGTGTTGATTGATACATGCCATGTGTACTCAGTATGAGGAAAGAAACACAAGAATAGAATTTGCAGGAGTGAACTAAAGATTTATGTATGTTGATGTTCAAAAAACCTAACATTAAACGTAGGCCAGGTCCTGATCCAGGTCCTGAGAGATCAGCTGTGGGCCTGAGCTTCCTGGAAGACACAGATCCCCAGCTTGGCAGTTCATCTGTGAATGGGCAACAATTTATGTGTGAAATTGGAGCATTTACAGTAATAAAAGATAGGGGAATAACCTTCAGGTCAAAGTGGAGCTCGGGTTTCTAGCTTTTTTGTTTTCATTACTGGTGATTGTTAAAGAGCTCAGGGTATGCTTTGTTTACCAGCAGCATGCTAATCAAGTCACTGATGGTCAGGCCTTCTAGCCTTCTCCCTCCTTCCTTCTCCCAAGAATAGGGGCATTTTAAAAAAAAAATGGCAGGGAGGCATTTGATTTTTCTAACAACATGAGAGTGGCTTAGGTGTCCTCCATCTAGTGGTTTGCTTGCAGCAGCAATTAAGGTGAGGGAGAGATCAGCTTACACAGCCAAGCTCAAAGAGAATAAAGTGATCACTTTTGTTCTCATGCACACGCTGGTCTCCTCTCCAGAGAAACCTCCGAACTGTGAACAGATTTCTATTGAACTAAGTGCACAGGTTCCTCTAAGGTCTGACTGCATGGCATCTATAAAACACTTGGAAAGCTTTTGAAATGAAAAAAACACTTCATCTACAAGGACTCTTTGGCTTAACAAATTTGTGAAATAAACCTTAAGCAAAATGCTAATTTAGATTTGTAAAAAATTTTTTACAATTGATTTATTAATTTTTAGAGACATCCTGGAAAAGAAGAATTCTAACTTTCTTTCCTTCTTTTTTTTTTTTTTTTTAATGTATGGATGTTTTGTGTATGTGTGTACGTACGTCTGTGTGCCTTGTGCCCAAAGAGTCCCGAAGACGGCATCAGGTTCCTTGGAACTATTAAGGGCAGTGAACTGCCTTGTGTGTGCTGGGAACCAAACCCGGGTTCTCCGTTCTTCACCACTGAGAGCCATCTCTTTAGCCACCACGCCCCCACCACCACCTACACACACACACACACACACACACACACACACACACACACACACACACACACTCTTTTTGTTTTTTTGAGACAGGGTCTCACCATGTAATTTCTGGCTGCCTTGTAGCTGGCTTTATAGACCAGGCTGGCCTCAAACCCAAGACTTCCTTCTTTCTCTGCCTCCCAAGTTACTAAGCACTGGGGTAAAAGGTGAGAATCGCCATGCCCAGCTATCATTTTTGCTATGGATTAATATTAAAGCCAATAAGAGTTTATGAAGAGTCAGAATAAAGGGAGACTCCATGGTTTGCAGGGGCATCGACACAGGAACGACACTCATGACGTGGTGTGGTCCCCAAGTCCCGACAAGCACTAACGTGTTATGATGGGTTCTCACGAGACTGTGCTTTCGGTGCGGGTGATATGGAAGGCTCCGTGCTTGGAAGCACCCTCTCTCACCCTGCCTGGATAGTGACTCAGATCACTCCTTGTTAACCTGCGTGTATAGACACAAGGTAGAACATAAGAATTACAGATGCTTGTCTCACACTTATCACATGCTCATCTGTTGGAGGTAATAATGAGTAGGGTTCTTATGTCTGGTCATCTGGGCAGCTGAGAGAAATTAGAAATTGTTTGTAGTGTGGGAACTGTGATTATTTTTACTCCTCACTTCTGTACCCCATGCATTTTATTGTTGTACTTGAGTTTGCCATGTTTCAGATGTGCTTCCATGGTGTGTGTGTGTGTGTGCGCGCGCGCACGCGTCTGTTACTGAAGGACAAATGGGCTGCTGTTTCTCAGAAGTTCAACTTTGTGAAAATCCGCCTAAGTAAAGAAGATTGGGGCGTGGGCACTGGGAAGATCACTCAGTGGTTAAGGGCACTGTCTGCTCTTCCAGAGGTCCTGAGTTCAATTCCTGGCAACCACATGGTGGCTCACAACCATCTACAATGTGATCTGATGCCCTCTTCTGGCCTGTAGGTGTACATGTAGACCACTCTATTCATGATCAACTGACATGTACATTTCCTGTTACTTAAGTTAATGACAGCCCAAGCAAGCAACATGCAAAGATGTGGCAGTCAGAGCAGTTTGGACTATCCTGTAAGCCGTGATACCCTTGATGGGTGCACATCAGCATTTCCTCTTGCACGCAGGGACTCCTGTACCCATCTACAGCAGGCACCCCCTTAAGGTGAGATTAAGCCAAAGGTGGCTTGAGCTCATTAGAGCTCTCCTCTCCCCAAAAGACAAGCTATACCCCACCCTAATTTCTGGCTGAGGCTCACAATCCAGCCAGGTTGATTTGTCAGGACACTGGTAGCTCTAAGAAGCAGCACGATCCTTGACTATGGACAGGGCAGAGGCATAGGGCTGCAGTGGGTGTCTGAAGCCATCTTGGGATCAGGAGGGAAGCCAGCCCTGGAACAGGTACTGTGGGGAATTGGGCAGACTACAGTCACTGGCCTCCAGAGTAGAAGCCCAGAAACTAGTTCTGTTTCCGTGTTGTGTTGTGTTTGTTTGTTTGGGTTTTTATTTGTTTGTTTGTTTTGTTTTCCAAGACAGGGTTTCTTTGGGTAGCTTTGACTGTCCTGGACTCTCTTTGTAGACCAGGCTGGCCTCGAACTCAAAGAGACCCACCTGCCTCTGCCTCCGGAGTGCTGGGATTAAAGGCGTGTGCCACCACCGCCTGGCCCATGTTGTATTTTGTTTTTTTCAGTTTCAGTCAATAAATCCTCACTATCGTATAGTTTGACTTGGTTGGGCTATGGGGTGGACAGCACTCCAGCGATGAGGAGTTGATCTCAGATGGGGAGTGTAGCCACTGAAGTTTCCAGGGTTTTTCCTCAGCCTCTTCAGTTCTCTCCACAGCTTTGAAGTACCTGTTCAGTGTGTTTGGTGACCGCACCTGGGATCCAAGTTACACACACAGATTCCGCTGGCCCAAATCTGAGGCCAGAACAAGACAGAGGTTGAAAATTGGGACTACCTTCAAAGATGTTGTCACCCATCACAGAGGAATCACAACATGTCTGTTTCTAGTTGTAAAGATGGCACAACCTAACTATCCTGTTGGGATCTTATACTTGAGAGGAGTTTCCGTAAGAATCCAGAATATCATTCAGCTGTAAAAATGAGAGAGATTCTGAAGCACATACAACGTGAATGGACCTTATGGTCATTATGCTAATGAAATAGCCGATCCCCAAAAGACACACCCTGTGTTTCCACCGGGACAGAGCCAGCAGCTACAGAACCGTGGCGGCCAGCGGTGGTGATGCAGTGTTTTTTGTTCTGCAGAGTGGGTAGAGTTGTGGAGGTAAAGCGAGAGCATGCTAAATACTTCCACGTTTCATATCTAAAGATGACTAAAATGACTGACCTCATCGTGCTCCATTTTAACACAATTAAAACAAGTAAACGTAAGGAGGAGAGCATGTGTGCTAGCATCCAGCCGACCGCTGCCTGTTAGGTCAGGGAAGGTGGGGTGGGGTCTCCCTGGCCTGCTTCATACACACTAGCTGAGCAGTATGGGGCTGCGACCTGGCTCCACCTGGCACATTGATGAGTGAGGGTAACCTGCACCTCTGTCCAGTCATCAGCCCTCTACAGAAACCTCTCTGTTGATCCCTGCCAGACCTTCCCTGGTGCCAGCCCCGGCCGGATGATCCCCACATATACACCTGACTTAGGCTGGGTTTCTGCAGGAGGCCTCCCTCCTCGCTCCCCTCTGTGCCCTCAAGCCCTGCCTTGGCTGTTTCCACAGTGCTGTACGGTGTGACAGAATGTAACAGATCCAAACTTGTTTTCACATTATAATCTCTCCAGAAGTGTTTCCAGTGCCAAGGTCGGCCGGGCCGCTTCCTTCCCTCTCTGGTGGACTGAATCACCCTTTCCCGTCTCACCAGACTAGGTTCCAACCCTGGGCTTTGGGTGACACTGTAGGTTCAGGGCTGCACACCTCAGGAACTCTCCAGCATCCCTGCTGCCCTGCAAATGCACCTTGGAGAGCCTCTGGCCTGTTGAACAGACTTGTGCCGATCGGGGAGCTGTGTGCCAGGAGGAAGACGGCGGATAGTCCAAAGAGTGTTTGCCTAAGCGCAATTCCGAGCATGTGCCAAGTGCTCAGCCGCCTTTCTGCCTTTAATCATACATGCCTTTCTAAACCACATGTAATTTGCTCGCCCTTTAGGCAGCTTTTGATTGGCCCTGGTAATCTTTTGGTGATTTTTGCCTTAAACTCCTGGAAGGAGAGGGGTGGTGCGCAAGAGAGGGGTTTCTTTAAAAACAAGAGACACAGTGGTTCATAGTAGAGTTGTGTTCATGTAATATTCCTCACTCCATAGTACTTTCAAGAGCCACTTTCCCAGCCCAAGCTTGAGAGGTAGCTGTTGAGGAACACAGGCTGTGTGTGTGTGTGTGTGTGTGCGTGCGCGCGCGCGCGCATGCCCACCCTCACTTGGCCATGTATCTTGTCACTTTCACCTGTATTTGCCTAATGCCATGTCCGTGTGTAATGATGTCGTACAGTGTGCGGTCTGTCTTCATAATGATTTTACAGCAGTGTCTTGTTGGTCTGGTGATACACCTGAAAGGGCCTGCATCTTAAACCCTCATGCCCTAGACTGGTCTTCCCAGAGGAGAGCCTGGGTTGGTGCTCTTGTCGGCTTAGGTATGTGTCCAGCTGCCTGTTTTAGAGCTGGACACAGGTGCTTAGAAACACTTCTCACCAAAGGGCTTTTGAGATTTCTAAGTTCTTGCTGGGTTTTTTGTGTGTGTGTGTGTGTGTGTGTGTGTGTGTGTGTGACCTTGTGCGGTTTCTGGTTTCACAGAGGGCTTTGTTTCTCGGTTTTGTTGCTGCTTTCAGCCTTGCCCTATAATCACTGGGCGCCAGGGAGGGCTGCGGTCTCTTTCCCAGGGTGCTGTGCCAGCCCACGTGTGCCACCGCAGCAGCAGGAGGCTGGAGGGGGCCGGGAGGGGCCAGTGTTTGAAAACACATGAGAATGCCTCTCGGGCCTTTGTTTGGGTTCCTAGCTTGCCCCGGAAGGGAGGCAGGCACTGCTTTGAGCTGCTCCCTTCAGTTTGCTTTAAATGGGCCATTTCTTCCTTCGTGTGGCTCAGGCTTAAAGAGACTAGGTAAATGTGCCTAACAAGGTTAAAAGTGGGGAGCAGTGAGGAGCCTTTCTCTTTTTTTTTTTTTTAGGGGAGTAGGGCTGTGGGTGGACAAGGTCTTTAGTGTTCTTGAACTTTCTTTGCAGCACGAGGATGACCTCTCCCTTCTGAGCAGTGAGATCACAGGCCAGTGCTGCACTGACCAGTGTATGTGGTGCTGGGGTTAAACCCAGGGCCTCAGGCAAGCACTCCACCAACCGAGCTACATCTGAAGCCACATCGCAAACCCCAAAGAAGCATGGGAGGGAGTGAGGAGTTCCTAGAGTCCCCAAGAAAGAAAACGATGGTTCAGGACACAGCCTTCTGTGTGTGTGTGTGCCTTAGTGTCCTCCTACAGTGAGGAGTGATGGCGGCCAAAGCAAAGATCTAGGGTGCAGGTGGCTTTGGACTCTCAGGCTGAACACGGCAGTGATGAAGCAACTTCCGGTGACCATTGGATGGAGGCATGGTGGGCAGGGGTGCAGCTACACAGGCCTGGGGCATGAGTGGCAAACCACAGGCTGGCGTCACGGTGGATGGGAAGGTGGGTCCAGTGCACCTTTATGGCTGATGGAGAGAACAGTATTTGAGTGGAAAGAAGAGGGCTCAGGTGCATACCAGGACCACGGATGTCCACTCTGGGCACAGAAAGAAGCAGCTTGTGAGTAAGTACCATGTAAGTTTTCTGAGAGTAAGCTTTCTGAGAAACAGTGTCCTCTTGAGGCTCTGCATGTGGACACATGTGAAAAGACTGGTAGTCAGAAAATAAAAGAAAGGAAGTAGGCTTTCCAGTATGAATATGAATGAAGCCAGATGCTACTCTGTTTTGGGTGTGTGCAGGCATGGAGGGAGCACCTGCTTTGAGACAGCTAGATGTGGTGCAGGAGCAGCACGGAGCCTGATGGGAGTAAGATGGTAGAACGAACCAAGAGTAGAAACTGGTCAGGACAGCATGACCAGTTCCTCCCAAGAGCGACTGAAAGAAACGGAGAGCTACAAGCCTTGCCCATCTGCCTATGTTGACTTGGTTTTTTCCCCACAGTTCTTCTCTAAGCTGTGGCCTTGGTTCATAGTCACCTATTTGTCCTTGTTTGGAAGTTGCCTGGCTACACGTTCATTCCATAGGTGAGTCCCAGAGAGGGACTCTGGTTTACTCCTCGTTCGTGTTGGCCGTATAGTGCAGAAGCCCAGCTTGTCCAGTGGCTCATAGACTCTTTAAACTGCTGGTCCCTTGGTGAGGAGCAGGAAGATGGGCCTTTTCAGAGGAGCGGAGCGGACTGGGTGGCCCTGCTCTATCTGCCTGCTGTCTTTGCCTGGCTTCCTGTCTCTAGGCAGTGCCCTTTCTTGTCCCAGGAAGTGTTTGTGTGTTTGTCCTTCTATGAGGTGAAGATGTTAGCTTACCCTGTTGCAGCCCACCTCTTTACTCAAACTGCACTGGACCACCTTTCCAGGGGCCTCTCAGTAGTGGCCTTAAAGTGTGAGCTGATATGTCACATGCAGGAGGTCTCTAGTAGTGACCTTTTGCATATGACAGCTCTCAGTAGCCTCTGTGGAAGTTAGCATATCCATAGCTCCCTGTCTTTTACAACAATGGAAAAACCCATTACCAGTCCCCAAACCAGCTGTCGTTCTTCAGATGAATAGACAGCGAAGCTCCGGAGAGAGTGGAAGAGGAGTTTCTCGCAGGCACTCTGGGAGTGCATAATACATTTTAAATAAGATTAAAAATTATGTATTATTCTCCCTAGCATCTCCGTCAGGTCATTGACTGTGAGAGCATTCAGTGCTGTGTGCTCAGTACGAGGTAGTAACATCTATTCAGCGTGCAGTACATCCACTTTGTTGAAGAACAATGTATTCAAGGTCAGTGTATTTTGGCTCTGCGACAGACTTCTGGAAATTCCCAAGAGCATAAGTTTTTTCACTGGTTATGTAATCCAGCACAAGTGATTGTGTGGCAGCAACCTCATGTAAATGACTTTTAAAATGCACTTGATTCTAAAATTTTGCTTTGAAGAGAGTGGCTTAAATTTTTTTTTTTTTCCCTTCAAGTTCCTCCCAGGGTTTAAGGCAGGCTTTTTTTCCCCTTTATTGAATTTGTTCAGGAATTAGCTGTGAGCACTACTCTGTAGTAAATACCATTCACTTTGCCTTCTACTTCATGGGTGAGCGCTGTCTCTCCCTCTGCACAGTGACGGTAGCAGGAAAGTCCAGTTTGTACTCCTTGCGGGGGCCCAGTTGTGAGGGCTCAAGATCGCACCTGTACGGAGCTTCACTGTCTGGCGCACATTTCAAAATCTTCCCCAGTGCCGATCCACTCTCTACCAAACTGTTCCCTTCGCTCTCATTCGGCTTTAGTGACACATAAGCACTTGACCAGAGCCAGTTCTGGGGCCTGGGGTGGGGCCTGTTCCACAGAAGCTGAGGCAGGAGCCAGACCCTGAAGGATCATGTCTGTCCAGTAGAGGGAACAGGCAAGCAGGCTGAGTGTCGGGGTGTCCTAGTGGAACCAGTCAACAGTAGAGGTGAGCTAAGGAATAGCAGTTCTCGAGCCAGGCCCCATGAGCAGGGTCTTCATACGTAAGTATTCTGTGTGGTCGTTGAAGGCCTTCTGGCAGTTGTAGGGTCCAACATGGGAAGTTCAGCCCTTAACTTTACATGTTCAATTGGCCAAGGATGAAATCAGCTGGAATTCATCCAGTCTGTGATCACAAGCATTCCTGTGCGTTGAGTGTTCACATGCCAGACACTTTTTTTAAAAATTAATTTATTCTTGTTACATCTCAATGGTTATCCCATCCCTTGTATCCTCCCATTCTTCCCTCTCTCCCATTTTTCCCTTATTCCCCTCCCCTATGACTGTTCCTGAGGGGGATTACCTCCCCCTGTATATGCTCATAGGGTATCAAGTCTCTTCTTGCTAACCTGCTGTCCTTCCTGTGAGTGCCACCAGGTCTCCCCCTTCAGGGGACATGGTCAAATGTGAGGCACCAGAGTACGTGAGAAAGTCATATCCCACTCTCCACTCAACTGTGGAGAATGTTCTGACCAAGACTCAAATGGTATATACTCACTTATATCTGCATACTAGCCCAAGGGGCATGTCCCACGAAAGCCTTCACCTACCAGGAAACTGGGAAAGAGGGGAGGACGTCCTATTGGGACTCTAGATGAGAGAAGCATGAGAGAATAGCAAAGTTAGAAGGATCCAGAGGGTCCTAGAAACCTACAAGTAGAACATTATGATAGGCAGATTTGGGCCCAGGGGTCCCGCTTACACTAAGGCACCAGCCAAGGACAATACAGGCGGTAAACTTTAAACCCCTAGCCAGACACTTTTCTAAGTGCTTCATAATGTATTACCTCCTTTAGTGTTGCTCTGTAGTAGAAATCAATCGTCAGTAAGATCACAAGGTGCCTATGTAACTCCTTGACAGAGCCCTCTTAAGCACCTTGAGTTTCATAATTTACTATTTACAGATGAAATTAACATGGTAATTACAAATCATTCCCTGCTATTCACTCAGGCAAGCTAGCTCCTTAAGGATCTGCTTAAGGTTTAGATGGATAACTTAATTGAATTGCTTAATGTATTTAGAAGTGATAAAACTGCATTTCTTTTTAATTATATAATGCAGATAACAAGGAGTAAGTCTAATAGGAAAGGTCCAGGGCATCTTCACAGGAAATCTAGTGTCTTATAGAAAGTGCTGAAAACACCATTTTCCCCTAGTGTAAAAAGCTGGAATGTTGCCCATGTCATCTCTTTACATACTGATATACAATTTCAAGCCAGTGTTAGTATTTGATTAAATAATTTTAAGGTTTTGTCTTAAAGCTATAATGATGACAAAGGTTTAGAATTTGTTAGTAGTTTTGTTTTGTTTGGTTTCTTTTGTCTTGTTTTGTTTTAGACAGTCTTTCACTTTGTAGCCCCTTCCTGGCCTAGAACTTGAAGAAATTTGTCTGCTGTGCCTCCCAAATGCTGGGATTAAAAGCATGGACCACCAGGCCCCGAGCTTTACAGTTATTTTGAAAAAGAAGAGTAATGAAGTAGAGCCAGAGAGTGAGTGGATTTGCCTGATCACCTTTGCAAAGAGTGCCCATACTCACCAGTCACAAGTACCACCCATCAGATAATTTTCAAATCCATCTGAGGACTCATCTCTTAACGGAGAGTTCCCAAGTAATGGGACTGTTGTTTATAAAGTGTGAAACCCAGTTTTTCGGTTTTCAGTTTAAATTTACTTAAGTTTTTTGCTTATCAGATGCTTTTTGCGTAGAAATAATGAGCTAACCACAGTTAATATTTCTTGGTAAGTTAAAAGAATCCACAGATTGTAGCTGTAAACTACTGAGAAGCCTGCCTCGCCTTACAGGCTCCCTCACTAGCATGAGCTCAGGTGTAGAGGAGTGTCCTGCGTCCTCGCTGTACTGCATTTCTCAGCGCACGTGATAGAGAATTTGAACAACACTGGGGTATTACTGCATAGCCAAGGACAATCAAGTTCTACAGGTTTCAGACGCTGCCATCCACTGAGCATCTTTACATGCACTGGCCTAGAAAGTTCATAGTCAAATAAAAGCTGATCAGCTAATACACCACCGTGTGTGTGTGTGTGTGTGTGTGTGTGTGTGTGTGTTTTATAACTAACTTTATTTTTCTTGATATTTTATAATTTCAAAGAAGGACTTCACTCTGATCTAAGATAAACAATAGAACATACATCCCAAATCTGATTGGGACACGGACACACACACACACACACGCACACACACACATGCACACACAGAGAGAGAAAGAGATGTACAGTTCTGAGCAAGGCATGGGGATTGGTACCTAACACTAACCCCTTGAGATGTTATTTACTTGTATATAAAGAGGAGACGTCATCACATAAGAACCAGACTATAGTCCTTTTTTTTTTTTTTAAGATTTTATTTATTTAATGTATATGAGTAATGTACATCTGCAAGCCAGAAGAGGGCGTTAGAGGGTACAGATGGTTGTGAGCCACCACGTGGTTGCTAGGGCTTGAACTCAGGACCTCTGGAAGAGTAGACAGTGCTCTTAACCGCTGAGCAATCTCTCCGGCTTCCCAGACTACAGTTCTTACTAGCTATTCACTGCCTCTGAAAGCCTTTAATAGTAAGGGCTCACACCACCCCGCAGCCCCACCAGGTTCATGTTTTTCTGTCATTATGCTCTTTAAGAAAAATGTTAGAATATGTAAATATGTTGTCATTCTTTCTCCTAATGAACTCAAAATAATGAAAATTGGGAGAATTTTAATTCTTCAAGAGTGTCGAAGCTGAAAGCTGGGCAGTAGTGGTGCATGCCTTTAATCCACTTGGGAGACAGATGAAGGCAGACCTCTGTGAGTTGGAGGCTAGCCTGGTCTACAAAGTGAGTTTGAGGACAACCATGGCTACACACAGAGAAATCCTGTCTCGCAAAAAGAACAACAACAACAAATCCAAGCTGGGGTGTGACTACTATAAATGGGGTCCACTCAGCCCGCCTAATTCTGAGTTTGATAACCATCAGCAAACTGCCACATGCAGTTAAACCATAGTCATAACTTACGCAAAACTCTAGACCCCCGAGGTCTAGATGTACCAGCCAAGGTCCTAGGTGTAGCTAGAAGTACCCACACATTGCAGGGATCCTGACATAGTTGGTAAGCCCCCAATCATACTAAGCGCCTCCAAAAGAGAACCCAGCCGGCAGAGACGGCAGCACAGTACCTGCTTCTACATAGCCAGTGATTCCCGCCAGTAGCAGCCAGTACTGCACAGCCAAAGCCAAAATAAAGAAAATGCATTAGTGGAGTGTCCTTCTGCCTTCCTCTCAAGGAGGTCTCAAGGCAGGAGACCACACCAGGCCTGTACCACATGCCCTAACACAATCTCCTGCACTGGAGACCAAAAATGGGGGGAGGGGTGGCTGCAATGACACCTTTCAAGTAATTCCTAAATGTACCATTCAAGAGCTTTCTCTTCAGAAGGGTGGCACTGGTACACAAAAGGAGGGGGTCTAGGCTGCAGGGTCCCTGTTAATGTTTCAAGCAGCATATTTTTTTTTTTTAAACTTAAGCTGGTTTGAGCAAATAACCTTCCTTTTACTATGCTGGCCAGAAGAGGGCATCAGATCACATTGTAGATGGTTGTGAGCCACCATGTGGTTGCCGGGAATTGAACTCAGGACCTCTGGAAGAGGAGACAGTGCTCTTAACCATTGAGCCGTCTCTCCAGTCCAATTCAGTCGCTTTTTAAGAAGGAACAAAACTTTGTGTTAGATTTGGTTTTAAAAACTGAATCATACATTTGGGATGAAATGAAATAATATTTCCCCTTTTCTCCCTCTCCCCCTCCAATACACCTCAGTTTAATTACATGGAAAATACTTTTTAACTTTAACAGAAATACACATTTGTACCTGGCAGTGTTGGCACACACCTTTAATCCCAGCACTTATTTGGGAGGCAGAGGGAGGTAGAGCTCTGAGTTTGAGGCCAGCCTGGTCTACAAACCTAGTTCCAGGACAGCCAGGGCTGTATAGAGAAATCCTATCTGAAAAATAACAATAACAAAAAAAGAAAGGAAAAGTACATTGAAACTTGTCTGTTGCGGTTGTATTTTAAAATAATGGAAATGCATATATGTGCTCTGCCTAAGTGTTCATTACTGATGATTTAGACAGTGCTGTTTAGATTATACATGCAGGTATTCTAATATTCTGAGCACTGTTCTGTGTCTTTTCTTTTTCCAGCTTAATACTTTACTTTGCCCTTCACTGTCAGTCCACGCTAATGGGCCTGGCTATTTTTATCTGTTGCATGATGCTTGGAGGATGGACACAACGGTCGCAAGCACCAAATTAGGTGTTTATGCTACATCACAAACTAGCTTTCAGTAATGATGTCTTGGGTGGGCTTGCTTGCACTTTCAAATAGTCCTGCAGAAAGTTGTTCTGCACTTAGAAATTTGTTTGTACTGGTTACTTTGTGTTCTTTTTACTTTGAGCTCTTTTTTAGTTTGTTTTCAGGTATGTGTATTTTCTCCCCCCCCCCCCTAATTACATCCGTAAACTAATATGACTAAAATAGTAACTTTTGCTAAGAATGCAGTTTAGCTTCAAGATGGGGTTTCAACATTGTCACTTGGTCGCGGGCTCCCCTTCTTCAAAGCTGTTGACTTCTGATGAAGTGTCAGTGCACAGGCAGTACATGTCCCGTGTCTGGACAATGTCCTGCAGGAAGGGCAGTGTGGTTTACAAGAAGCCATCTGCCTAGCCTACTAGAGGATGTGAAGTTAATTTACTTGTTGGAATATTTTTATGTTCATTCAAAAAAAAAAAAAAAAAAAGAACAAAAAAACCACTTCATTCTTAAGAGTCTGTGGATTCACAGGCTCACGGGCAGTTACCAGAAATAATAGCATCCCGTGCTGTATCTCTCCACTGCCCCCCTCCTCCAGCCCCCCGGCACTTTGTGAAACTATAATACAGTTTGGCAACCAGAAAATTGTTGTTGCTACATTGGGAAGCATCCCTTCAGTGTGGACGTCCGTATCACCTTTCCTGTTATCTTCCTTACTGCAAACCTGCTTCCCCAAGGTCATAAAGAATCTCTTCTCCGAGGGTCATCACTTTAAGGCTGGTCTGTGTATATAATTGTTCCTTTCCAATACGCCATAGTGTACCTCTCTATTCAGATAGTAAACCTAAGCTTTCTTTTCTTTGGGAGAAGTGTCTAAAAGTTCAATTTCTAGTTTATGTAATAGTCGCTGTGTGTTCATTTGTAAAGATGCCCAAACAGTCCAAAGTAGCTGTGCTATTTGTAGGCAAAGTCTTTAGTGGCCAAGGGGTCTCCTTACTTACTTCCTTCTCAGGTGTGTGTGTGTGTGTGTGTGTGTGTGTGTGTGCGCGCACGCGTGTGTGTGTGTGTTTTCTGAGAGATGTGGAGTGATATCTCATTGTGGTTTTAATTTGAATTTCCCTGGTGGCTAATGATGTCAAACACCTTCTCATGTGTTTGTTTACTATTTATATACCCTCCTCTTTGGTGGAGCATCTGTTCATCTTTTGCTCTAATTAGATTGTTTATTTTGTAATGTTGAGTTTTCAGAGTTCTTTATAGATTCCAGATTCTAGCTCTTTGTCAGATACGTGGTTTGTAAATATTTTCTCCCAGTCTGTGCTTTATCATTTTGTCTTCTTAGCAGTCTTTCACTGAGCAAAATTTTTAATTTTGTGAAAGCCTGGCATCCTGGTTTTTCTTTCTGTGGTTTTTTTGTTTTGTTTTGTTTTTTGTTTTCTCTCTTGTAGTCTAGACTAGGAACTCTGTGCCTAGTGTTAGATTCCAGAGATCCTTCTGCCGTCTCACCCCGACCCCCACACCCCCCAGGCAACTTTACTGTTTGATGGCTTATGTTGAATTTTTGAATTCTATGAACTGTTTGGTTTGTTGTTGTTGTTGTTGTTGTTGTTTTTTTTTTTTTTTTTTTTTTAATAAAGTTTGAGGTTTAGGTTGGCATTAATTCCTCCCCGTCCCTGGGAGCACCATTTGCAGACTAGATTGCTCTCTCTCCATTGAACTGACTTTGAGCATTGTCAACGACACTTGGTCATGTGCTGCACAGGCCTTGATCCGGGATCTTGACGCTGCTGCATTGGTATGTGGGCTTACCTCTTTGCCAGTGTCACATACTTTTGGATGGTGTCACTATATCCTAAATTTTGGAATCAGGTTACCTGATTCCAGTTCTTCTTGTTGGTAATTTACTTTTTACTGGGATTTTACTAGGAAATGCAATATGCCTCTATATATGTTTAAAGGGGGGGGGGTTGTGTGTATGTGTGTGCGTGTGCGCATGTGCACGCATACAAACCAGAGGCTGACATTAGAAGTCATGTTTAGTTACTCTTCCCCTTGTCTGTTTTTGTTTTTGTTTTGTTTTGTTTTTAAACACAGGCTTCCTCATGGAACTTTAAGCTAGGATGGCTGGCCAGTGAGCTCCCAGGATCCACCTGTCACTGCCCACCTTCTCCTGCCTTTTTAATGGGTGCTGGGAATCTGAATTCAGGGCTCATGCTATGTGACAAGTACTTTACCAGTGAGCTACCTCCCCTGCCTCATGTGTCTATTTGTGTGTGTGTGTGTGTGTGTGTGTGTGTGTGTGTGTGTGTGTGTGTGTGTGTGACACTTTGTAGCAAAGCAGAAAGAACCCGAACACATTTAAGTGCATTTGCTTATGTGTTTGGAAGATTGCAAGCTCATAAATGGGGAAGATAATTCCCAATTCTTGTAGTTTATAATTATAATTTCAAGATTCCGTTTTGCAAATGAACTTTGAGTTGATTGGTTGACGTCTATGGTAATTAACCTCCAACTCAGAAGAATGACTTATTGTTACAAGGACTAGGATCTAATTTTCTTAATGTACAGCATGCTTTTAGAAATAACACAGTGCGTATCTAACTCTTACCAAGAACTGACTGTACCAGACAGGTACCCGAAGTTCTTGTGAGTTTGATTCTTTACCTTGCTTTCCTTCATCTGTCATGGTTCCCAGTTCCCTGCATCGTGCTGGAAGTACTCGTCTATGCTCTGAACTTGACAACAGGCAGTAACAGTCCGTAGGAAATGCTCACTGGTCTCAGGGTCTAGTCACCCAGAGCTAACGGTGGTACATACAGAGGTAGCAATGTTTACTTTTGAGGACTGTTTGCAGTGTTGGCCAATCCCCAGGGTATGAGCACTGGAATCCAATGGACGGGGGCTTTGAGGGGTTCTGTGACGTCCGTGTTCTGAGCATCTATCAGTACAGTGGGGGATAAACATAATACCCTTGAGGGCATCTGGAATATTGTATTAGATAACATGAGCCTGTTGTTGGCTGTTATGCTGTGTGTTACTAGCATTGAGTGACTTGTGCTGCTTTTCCTTTGAAGTCCCCCCGGCCCATGGCTATAGTTTAGGTGCCCAGCTATTCACGCAAAGCAATGCATAAGGTCTGACCAAGAAAGATACCCCCACTAAGAGATCTTCACTGTGGGTCTGGAGGGCTCATACTGGGTTTCCTTAAAACAAAGCATGCCTACACACATGGCACAGGCTGAGGATGTTGGTCTTGCCTTCTGATCCGTGTAGGGATGGTCAGTCTTTCAGTGCTCAGCCACACTGTCCTTCCCTCTCCTCTGTAGACCCTCTCCTGCCTGCCCACCATGCCCCTCCAGTCCTCAGTTTCCGGCTGCCCTAGAATGACAGGCACACTTAAGGTTTCTCCAAGTTTGGCCACTTAAACCCAGAGTCTACAAATGAGAATTCTCTTTCCTCTCCGGTTGCCCTCCATGGAGGCTCTCTTGACTCCAAGCCTTTAGGACCCACATGTATTTGAACCTTGGACATTGGGAATAAAGTGAGGAACACTTGAATATATCGCTTGGTTTCCTCAGCTCATTTAACTGAGTTGATGGAAAAAAAAATTAGCACTGTTGCAGACTGTCATCACTCTGCGGTCTAATTGGTAACTACTGAGTTAAAAATTATTTTGACTGAAAATGGCTCATCCAGTTGCAAGGGAGCTATTGTAAGTAGAGCTAGCTGCCTGTGGTCCTTCCGGGTTGGTGAGATAGTCACTTCATGTTCCTCTGTGTGCTTGAGGACATGCAAAGGTATCAGCAGTCACAAGCCGCCTCCGGGCTTTCCGCGTGCTCCTGAGGACCTGGGAACATGAGTGTTTTGCATACCTGCTGAACAGTGAAACCCCTCTGAGCCTTGTTCCTGCACCCCAGAGCAAAGTCCAGCTTTCCGCGTGTTGCCGTCATTCACAGGGCTTGTTTGGAATTGCTTTGGGAGGACGCTGTCACCAGGCCATGTGCCTGGTCACAAGATGGTAGAACAGGTGCTCGTGTTTTGGAGAACCTCTTGAAATGTGAATGCTTGCTTCCCGGGTTGCCGTTCTTACCTCTCCTTATGTCACGGGGCTACTACGACAGTAACGCCTTGCCTCTCTCACCCACTTGAGGATTTCTTGGAGCCTGGGTTGAGGATTGAAACGGTACTATTTCTGTTTGGTGGTGACATTTCCCAAGCCTGCAATGCAGTGTAAATATTCACAGGAGTGTCCTCTATCCATCAGCTTGAGACTGGCCTCCCTAGGGCAAGGTTAGGACCAGAGTCTGGGAGTTGAGATGTGCCGCAGCCTGCCTCCTGGGGAGGAGTCCTGGTGTAGTGTAGTTTGTCCTTCCCTAAACCTTGACTCTTCCTGGACTGCAGAACAGAATAAAGTCAGCCTCTGCCAGCCTGATTTTATATCTTAGGGACTTGGTTACAATGTGGCCCCAGTGCCTTCCTAAATAAAGTGCTTTCAGGAAAACACGGCCCATTTACAAAACCACCACCTGAAAGTGGTGGAGCCCATTGCCTGGCTAAATGCAGGGGACAGTGGTGTTACAAGCTAAGGGGAAGTAACTGAGTGAAGCCATGACTCTCTGAATCTAATTCCTAGTGACACCGCCCCTTTGCTGCACTTGACATGTGGGCTTGAAGTGCACTGTTTCTTAGGCAGATCACCTTATCCTAGGTAAGTTTCTAACTAAAAACCGATTCCACATTATCAATGGACCTGCCCGGCTAGAAGCTGTCGACTTGGACATATGCTAACTTTTTTAATGGATTTACCACATCTGTTTATACAATACACCTGGATGCCCTTTGAAAATTTCGTTTGGAGGCAGGGAGACGGGGTGGTTGCCTGGACAGTTGAGGGAGGAAGCAGACAGAAATATCCTTAGGATTCTCAAGTCTACTCTCAACCCTGGGGAGGGCAGGATGGTGACAGATTGCCTCTGGGCCCTGGGCGTATTCCAGTGGTACGTGGGAATTTTGTTGTTCTTGGTAGCTAGAATAGAGCCCTTGCTGTAAATTAATGACGTCTGCAGATATGCCATGCTGTATAGAAGGGAGCTAATGCAGGAATAAGTGCCTCACACATACTCCCAAGTGGCTGGATTTTAATCTGAAAACACCAGGTTCTGTGGCACCCTCAAAGGTGGAAGAGAAACCATCTCACCATCCTAGGAGATCCAGGGTGTTAAGAAAAGGAGGCGTGGGGGTCTCTTCCTTCTCTGAAGGCACAGGCGGGCTGTGAGAGCTCAGAGGAAAGAGATGTGTGCATTGCGTCACTCACCCATAGCACTTTTGACTCAGTAGTGTCTGGTAGAACGCAACTCCCATCAAAGTATCTTCCAGGCACTTGGCAAAGATGGGGCTTTCTCTCTTTGCAGATCTTTCCGTGATTGTCTATCAGTGACAACATGCACTTTCTGTGGTTTTCCTGCTGCTGGCTTCACTAGGCTCAGTCAGGGCAGAGGCAGAATCCACTACGGCCATCTTTCTGTGTGGTGTTTCCTTCCCCCACCCCCCAACCCCAGTTTGTTTGTTTGTTTGTTTGTTTTTTAATAGATAGGGTCTTTCTGTGTAGCCCTAGCTGTCCTGGTACTTGCTATGTACAAGCTAGCCTTAAACTCAGAGAGCCTTTGCCTCCCAAGTACTGTCTTCCTCCCTTTTTGTTTTCCTCTCTCACCTGAGACCTGTATAGTTTTCTTTGTTATGCACAGTTGCACATAGCATCTGTTTCAGTTGCTGGGGATCAGACATGTTTATGCCTAGTCTTCAGCTAAACATCAATTTACTTACTTTTAACTGAGAAAGTAGTTACCAGATCTCTTCACCTCTTCCTCCTCTACTTCTGTTTATTTTATTTTTAAAGTTGGACCAGTAGACCGTGCTCATGGCCTTGGTGAGCACGCGGGCTCCCTCTCCCGCTCACTCGCCTTCTTGTAACACGGAAAGACAAATAGACCCTTAAACCTGACTTGCAGAGTCACTGCCAACTTTTCCCTTTGTGCGTAAGTAGTTATGTTATTTCTAGGTTATGTTCTTTATCTTTGAAAGGAAAAAGAAACTACCTTGGACTGTTTGCAGGAACGCATTGTTCCAGGCTTGTCTAGTTGCACCTGTGACGCCATTTTCCACTCGGAACCACGGGAATGATAAGGCTGGTGTCAGGTGGTGAGCCTTGTCAAGTATGAAATACACAACGCCCAGCGTCCTCCTGCATATGACATGCCTAAAAAAAAAAAAAAAAGAGTAGATGTTAGGGTCCAGCATCTACTGTTCAGGTGCTGTTTGCTCCTACTCCTCTGAGTCCTTACTTAAAGAGATTGAGGTAGGCATTTAAAGCCTTCCTGGGCCACATAGAAAGGTCTCCTTGGGCTACGGAGTGAGACTCTGCCCCCAAAACAGCAACAAATAGAAAAAGGAAATTGTTTATTTTGTACCTTTCCAAAATGGTGGTGTGCCGATTCTTTACGTGTAGTTACATGGAGCAGTGACTTACAAAGTCCCTCTTTCCATTGAAGACGTTTGCTCTAGGGTATGTTTCAGAGACTAGATGGAGGATGATCTTACAGTTAATGAGGACAGCAGACAAACAGCAAGGAAGGGCAGGACTTTTAAATCCTGGCAGGTAACAGAAGGGCCATTTCATGGCCTGGAGAGAGGGCACTTGGCTTTGCAGGAGGGCCATGTTGAGGGGAGAAGCAACTGGAGGGAGATAGTCAGAGAAAAATAGATTCTTGGGGTTTAGAGAGAAAAGGAAGCCAGTGCACTGGCAGTGGCCGTGGTTTTCTTTGGACACGTTACATCACTGGTCTGCGCTGGCTGTGACTGAGCCAGGGAGAGGAAGGGCATGTTAGTGGCTCTGGTCCTGGGTAGTTTGTGACCTGGGACTCTGCTCTATGTTGGTTTCAGTTCTTTTGTTCCACTTGGGGTCAGGGAGGCCCCAGGTACTGGGAGGAAGAATGTCCAAAGTCAAGGAAGTACTTGGTTTTTTCAGTATCCATGGCAGCCCAGCTCTCACAGCGCCAGAAGTACCAGAGTGATGTTTAACATGGGTCACTTTTGCCCTTATCTAGAATGGATTTTGTTATCATTTCAAAGAAGCCTGTGAATGAGCCCTGGGGGATAACTCTGACCTCCCTGCTATTACAGATGCCCAGCCCCTCCACAGAACAGTGGCAGATTCTGTCCATGTGAACAGACAATACAGTGACTCCCACATGAAAGCGTGTACGGGAAGGTTTCTCTTAAGTCCAGTTTTTACTTCCCTCAAGGACCTTTGGAGCAGGGCCTGGGACAGAGACAGAGTGTAGAATCTAGAAGCATGCAGGCTGTGTGCTGTAGGTGCCCTGGAGCCTCTGTCCCCAGAGGAGGCACATAGACAGGAGGGAAGTGGTCCCCTACAGTCTACCTCTCACACGACAGAGAACAGGAGGTACTTAGTAATATTAAAAACAAGCAAAAGCTTCTGCTCTTTCATAAAAACTGGTTTTCTCTCACGTTGAGTCATCACCAAGTGAATCGCCAGCCAAGGTTCTTCCCGTCCCATTCATTTATCTTACACTGCTTAAAACAAAAGCAGAAAGTTAATTTTGCTCAAACATAAGTCATCTTAATACTCTCACTTTTCAGGAAGTCTCGTCCCCAGAAAACTTTAATACATGTAAAAACCATTTGCAAGCCTTCATTACACTGACACTTATCTCACAGCTTCTTTTGAAGAAATTTTTGTAGCTGCTAGTTCCTGTCAGAATGACTTGATATTGGTGATAGATTGTTGATCAGAATATAGGTGACAGTGCCTGATAGGCTGCTGACGCACGTGTTGGGACATTCCTTTTTGTAATTTTGTGCAGGTGGGGAGGTGGGGTGCAGGTGTATAGAGGTCAGAGGACAACCTGGTAACATTCCTTAGAGGGCACTCACCCCCCCCCCTTTGAGATGCTTTTGTTCTTATTTATGCATCTATTTTGTGTATATGGGTGGTTTGGCCCACATACACATTTGTACACCAAAAGAGGGCATCGGATCACATGATAGACAGTTGTGAGGCACCGTGTGGAGTGCTGGGAACTGAACTCAGGACCTGGAGAAGAGCAGCCTGGGCTCTTAACCGCTGAGCCCTCTCTCCAGCCCCTTGAGAGGTTTTCTTGCTGGTATAGAACTCAGCAAGTAGGCTGGGCTGGCCACTGAGCCTTGGGGATCTGCCTGCTGGCCCCTTCAGTATTATGATTGCTCATTTGTGCCACAGTACCTGCCTTTATCATGTGACCTGTGGGATAGGACTCAGGTTCTGGTGCTTACAAGGAAATCACTTTGCTGACTAATCCACCTCCCCAACAAGACACGTTCTTTCAGTGTCTGTATCACCCTCTCCCTGTGCTCTGAAGACACCATGGTGCCGTTAGCCTTGTCCTTTAACATTTAACTTTTGTGTTAAATTTACTAAGATGTTTACTTTTTAATTAAATTTTACTTTCGAAAGGATGAGGCAAGGTCAGGTGAAAATCTGCTCTGTGTGACTGATGAAGCGTATGAGAGTGCAGAAAGCCCATGGAGTGTCGCATTTCAGTGCACTGTCTCATAGACACTGAGCTGCAGGAAACTGAGTTGAAAGCTATGCCAAGGGACAGAGCCAGCCACAAAAAACTAGGGGCTCATACCTCCTCATGTTTATAATAAGACTGTAGAACTGTTGTGTGGTCCGTAAAGACTGAGTGTGTGATTATTGCCCTGTAGTGAGATACGATGTGCAGGTAAAAAGGATATAGGGAGTTCATAATCATCACTGTGCTGTGTGGCAGGCAGTTCTGCACAAACAGAGGGTTGGATTTGGAAGAGAAGTAGGGAGGTGGAAGGGGAGGAGCTGGTGAGCAGAAATACACTGTGGCGTTACTCACTCTCCCACCAAGATGGAGGGCCTAACCTGGCAACGTGTGAGGTGAGATGAGGACAGACAAAGTGACAGCATGTACAACCTTTGTCCTTCTTCGGGCCAGTGAAACGGTTAAGAAAAAACTCTTTTCTTAACTCCCTCCCTATTACCTTAAAAATACCCACATTCACTTCATATGGAACACTGGAGTCTGGTTAATCTGAGTGGCCCTCATTAGTTAATAGAGTAATGTTGATAGAGAGAGCTCGGTGTCTTCAGTCTGTACACTTTATCTGCCCATGTCAAATAGGGAAGGAGACTACTGCCCAAGTGAGTATCCACCATGAAAGGACCTTCATGTCTGTAAAGCATTTTCATTTATATGAATGACCAGAGCCCCACCTATATCCCAAATGAAACGCCATGATGAGATTTGTCTTTAGAAATAAATAAATGTATATATATATATATATATGTATATAGCATAAACCTAATTTTATAATGTTCTTTTTGATCTAATGTCTGTTTGGAAGGAAACTTCAAAAAGTAATCAGTGTGTGACCACTCACTGTATTATAAGGAAAAATTAGGTGGGCAGGATGACCCGTTTAGGATGATTGTGGCTGGTCCGAATTACAGGCTCCACGTTCCTACATATCAGGCTCTGGTGATAGTAAGAAGCAACGATGAGGGCCAAACTCTCAAGAGCTCAAATTTTGAATATTCTTCATAATTACTGACTGTTTTTCTTGTGGAAAAGTTGGAGTGCAGTTTGAAGGTGTTTGGTGCCGGTTCTCTGTGTGTACGTGGAAAAACCTTGGTGGCTCAGTGAGAGCTGCTGTTTTGTTAGGAGTTGACTGCTGGCAAAGTCCAAATACAGGTTTGACTTTAGCAGGCCTTCAAAGTGGCTGTCTCTGTGCTGAAGTTCTGTAAACACGCGTAGCTTTGTTTAGCATCCTATAACATGTATTGATTTTTCTTTTTCCTCTCCAGAAAGAAAATCTCAGGTCTTGTCTTTTCTCTCTTGGTAACAAAGGTTGGTTTATTTTCCAGAATCACAATTGGGGAACCTCTAAGGCCAGGTCACTACTGTTAAAGGTGTCCGAATTCTCCAGGTTTTTCCTTCCTGTCATAAGATTCTAACTGGAAGAAAAGTTTTATATTGAAGGCACATTTTTTCAACAGAAATGCCTATTTATCCAGAAAATCCAGCTGTTGCTGGTGACACATGAAAATTAGCTAATAACAAGAAGTCTCCCCTCTAGGAAAAACAAGTACTTAAAAAAACTTTTTGTCTTGTATGCCAGTAAACTTGTCCATTTCAAAAGCATTTTCAAAGATTGCTAATGAAAGTGAAGGCCTGTGTAAAGTCACTTTCATGTCATCAGACACTTCTCTTCCTGTTACCGTGTAGCGTTAGGGCTGTGTTATGTTCTTGAAGTCACAGACTCAAGTTACCTCTTGGTGTTAATGGTACACAGAATAGATTTCTAGAAAAAAATGAGATGCTTAGTCAGTGCTTCCTATGGTATAGCACAGAGAGAAGCAATGCTGCCAAAATGACAGTTAAGATACTGATATTTTGACAGAAATATTAGTAAATGTCATATTACCCTTTGCTAGATATTTATAGCATAGAATATAAACCCTGATGCACAATATTTTATGACAGAAGCATCCTTGGTCTCGTATCTGTCTCACTGTGCTGACACCGGTCTGTAGTTTCTATCCAGAGGCCTGAGGGGAAGGGTTCATTATTAATACCCTCTTATTTCCACAGAAATAAATTTCGTCCCAAGAAAGCACCCTTGAATCTTCAGTTCTTCTCAAGGTGGAATATTTTGAAATATATATATATTTATTCTTTCCTGGGTCCAAGTACCAATGCTTTTACAAGAAGGCACAATGAGAGGGTGGTGGTAGTGGAAAAACGATTTTAGTTCTGAGAGAAGGAAGCATGTTCAGGAGTGAGGCACCTGACCTGGGCATATGTGAGGGTCACGACAATCCTCACTGGCATTCTTGTCAGGAAAGGGCATGGCAGTTGCAAACTGCAGTGTGCTCTGAGTTCCGTTGTGTGGCTGGGCGTCAGTGTGTGGTAGCTGTGCTTTATAAGGTGATGTATGCCAGATACTTCCCTCTGGCTCATTTAGAAATAGCAGTCTAGAGTTGTGCATGCTTTGATTCATGGACACAGTTTTGTGTTGTAGTAAATAGCATTCTAGGCACTTTTCAGGCAGATAATAGATTTCATGCCAGCTATGTGAGGTGATTTCCCTTAAAAAAAAAATATGTGAGTATATCGGAAAAATCTGTGCTGTGAGCAGTTGTCCGTGGTGGTCCTTCGGTTGGTCATGTGTGAGAAAGAACTGTGCCTTCCATGAAGCTCTGTTAATGGCTTAATGATTCTCTATGGTGAGCCTATTACTATTTTTATATACAAAGTGGACTTGAAAATTAGCCGGTATACAGACTGTCTCCGTCAAGCTGTGGTGCTGTGACCTAGCTGTACAGTTCCCGTCTCCACAGAAAGGTGATCCAAGGCATGGTCACGTGCAGCCACTAGAAACCCTTGTGCAAATGTTTGCTGTTGCTTGGTAGTTTCAAGATCGGTAACAATTTTCAGAATGGAATAGTTTCAGAGTCCTTCGTTTACAGCAGTTTGGAGAAACACTTGAAGTACCAAGTGACCTTAATTCACTGTAACTCTCCAACTGGAAAATGTGCCCAGTGTGTCCTTGAATCAAGAACCCTCACCTCTTAACCCTCACTGTTTCTGTGGACATCAGCATTCCTGCTGTGTAATCAGTGATCTCCCCACACCCTGCATCCTCCTGCTCTTCCACGCTTTGAATGGGTCACTTGCCCTGACATTGTTTGTAGTTTGGACCAGAAACCATGCGTGTTTCCTTGACCTTAATCTCACTGTGTACTTACTTGGTCAAGGAATAAGCTGGGCCTGCTGATGTCAAATCATGGTGACATTTCATAATATTTAACCCCAAGTCCATAAGCACAGTAAGTGGGAAAACTGAAATATTTGAAAGATTGATATTACATCAGTAATAAGATTGTTTAGAAATGGCAAAATTCAAACAAATACTGTGAAAGAGGGCAGGAGAAGAAAAGGGTACCAAAAATGGCATCTTGTGATTGCTTTATCGTTGTTCTAGGCTTGAGGTAAACAAATTTTTTTGTCTTTAAAGTCATTCACATGTATCAGTAGGTTAAAAAACAACAATATGCAAGTTCTTATGTGTCATGTTATTGTATATTAGTATAGAAATTTTGTTGTTGCTGTTTTAATCTGAGAATCTTGCTGTATGGCCCAGGCTGTCCTCTCACCTCAACTTTGAGCACCTGGGACTGCAGATGTGATCCATCATGCCTGGCTAATCTAAATGGAAAGCTGTGTTCTAAGATCTGAGCAAAATCCAGAGCCGCATTGAGCTTGGTAATGCACCCTGAAGACATCTAAAATAGAGACAGTGCTGAAGTCGGTGCCTGTGCCTCTATAGTGTGGTTTATATCTATATTTGCCCCAAGACCTGTGGTGGTGGGGGTGGGGGTTGGGGTTTACTGTTTGTTGTAGAAGTGCCCCCAAAATGCTGGGGTGTTGAAAGGAGAACTTAGGGCTGGAGAGGTGGCTCAGTGGCTAAGAGTACCGCCTGTTCTTCCAGAGGTCCTGAGTTCAGTTCCCAGCAACCACATGGTAACTCACAACCATCTATAATGTAAACTGATGCCCTCTTCTGCAGATAAAGCACTCATATACAATAAATAAATACATTTTTTAAAAAAGAAAGAAGAACTTGGCGAGCAAGCTGTTTGTTGCTTGTTTGTTGGCAACCTCTGCTTGCCAACCTAGCCTCTGCCAGGTGATTTGAATTGAGAGTCTCATGAAGTCAGATTTGGGGGGTCCCGAAGTTTTCCGTCTCATGGAGACACTTGGAGATCACCTCTTTGGTGTCTGCCCATTACATGCATGGTCTTGACTTAGCTGGTAGGTCTCAGTACTGGTGCAGCCAAGTCTTGTTCATCCTGGATTTGTTTGATCACCCTCACTTAAGAATCCTGTCAAGGGGGCTGGAGAGATGGCTTACCAGTTAAAAAGCACTGACTGCTCTTCCAGAGGTCCTGAGTTCAGTTCCCAGCAACCACATGGTAACTCACAACCATCTATAATGTAAACTGATGCCCTCTTCAGGCCTGCGAATATACATGTAGACCACTGTATAAATAATAAATAAATAAATATTTAAGAGTATCCTGTCAAAGTCCTAGAAACCACGGTTCTGGGATATCTTTGGGGGATACCACCTGTTTTCCTCTTGTTTGTGGAATGCTGGTGTTGGGATGGGTCTCCCACGTTTTAAATGTCCCATCTTCCTGTGTGGGTAACAAAACTTTTTGTGTGGATGGTCTGATTTGTGGTCAGTGGACAGCTGTAACATACAAGCATTGTTTCTTTTTTGTTGCTTTGTGTCGTTGAGATAAGGTTTCTCTGTTTAGCGCTGGTTGTCCTGGAACTTGCTCTGTAGACAGCCAAGCCTCAAACTCACAGAGATACACATGCCTCTGCCTCCTGCCCCTTAAGTGCTGCGATCAAAGGCGTGCACCCCCAACTTTATGCCCACTGCTTTCTTTCAGAGGAAGTGAACTGAAGTTCTTACAGCGCGGGGGCTACATCCAAAGCTTTGCTAGCCCTCAGGCTGCAGAGGAAGCCCCATGTGCGAGCTGTGTCCTCCAGGCAGCTGTGACGACTACTCAAAAGCCCGCTCAAGAGGAAGATAATCCCCACACCCAGGTGTTTGGGCAGTTAGTGCAGAGCGGAGAGAAGTGGCCCTGTAGAAAAGTGGTCACCTGTGGTGACAGACAGATGTTAAACTGTTACTTAGTAACACACGTAATAACTTGGTTTTCCTTCTGAACCCTTCCACCGGATATGACCCACCAACATGTGTGGTGTTCTTGGGGTGCCCAAGGTGGGCCTATAGCTCAGGGCTGGAGTGCTTGCCTAGCATGTGGGAGGCGCTGGGTTCAGCCTACAGGACAGGGAACCTGCCAGGTGCCAGGATTCCTGTCACCTGCAATAAGAGCCCCTCCCTAGCCCTCTCCCGTGTCTTGCTCATAATTGCTAAAAGAACATCTATACGTGCAACACTACCCTTTTGACAGAAATATAGACTGAATATTCTCCTATACTAACCCAGCCACTGGGCAGTCAGAGGTGAACAAAGCCAGACGTGTGAAAACATTCTAGTAGTTATAATAGCCCCCCCCCCCCAAACAAATGCACAAACAGAGGAGTGCTATGAACTAAAGTAAACAGAGGCAGCTTTTAGGGGTGGGGACTTCTGGTTGAGTTCTCAGAGGCCCTTTAAACCGTAGCTGTTACTAACTTTGTTGTTTGACAGTGTCTGTGCGTGTATGTGGGTGCATTCCAGCCACTCTCATCCCATCGTCTCTGGGATCCTACTCACCCTTGTCAGCCTTCCTCCTCCTCCTCCTCTTCCTCCTCCCCCTCCTCCTCTCTCACATTCATCTCTCCCCCCCCCCCTTCTCGCTCTCTTTCTTTCCCCCATGTAATTGAACCAGGAGTATCTGTGTGAGTGGGTTGAAGCTATCCTCAAAGCCCGGTGGGCTTAACAGTGGACACTCTCAGAGCCCTTTTCTGCAAAGACAATGTTTGCCCTCAGATGTGGGGACGAGCCTCAAGGTGAGAAGATCTGCTGCTGGGCTCACTCACTCCACAAATATTTATTGAGCACCTGTCTGTGCCAGGCCCTGTTCTCAGTGCCAACGACATAGTGGGGTACGTGGCAGTAGGTGAGTTTCTATGTGTGGTGTTTAGAGAGCGTCTAATGTGATATTTAGGCTGTGACTTAAGGAAAGGGACAAAGGACCTTTAGAAGAGGCCTAGGAAAGTGAGATGTTAAAAGGCCTGTGTCCTGAGTGAGTGACGTAGAGGACGCAAGGCCGTTTGTGTGGAGCCTTAGCCTCTGAGAGAAGATACTTGGTTCTCAGCTGTAGTGTGTGTTCACGGAACTAGAAGGTGTCTAGGAGGAGACCATGGCCTAGGGCAGAAGTGAGTCTTTGGTGGTGTGGAGAGTTAGGAAGAAGCATCAGAGCCCAGAAGGGCAGACTGGACTAAACCATGGAGTTGCCCCGGATTAGCCCAGGAGGAAATTTTGTGTTATTCCTGCTCTGAATGTGTATTTTGTTCTTGAGGGAACTTTTATATCTTCAGGTAACTGTGGGCTGCATTCCACTGTTTAAGAAGTGTGTTGATGGTTGCTGCAGGATGTTTAGCCATGGGCTCAGGTTATTTGTGCCTTAAAGTCCACCAAGGCCAAATCCAAAGAGTATGTAATTCATAGACATCATCATAGGCGCTTGTTTCCCTTACCTAGAAAGTATACTGATGGCCAGAGAGTCAGCAGGTCTCCACAGGCGCCTTAAAAAGACAGCCAGCAGGTCAGAGACAAGTTTCAAACCAAAACAAACTGCTACAGGCGCTGGGCTGGTTCTGTATAGAGCTTGGCACAGCTCCTGTGAGGCTTGTTTATTTTTCCCTCAGTTTGTCATCTTGACATTTTTGCCTTTAAAGACGTTATAGAATTATTGCATTTCAGTCACAGACATGTATTTTACAAGCTTTATTTGGTATCCCACGATAACTTTCTTGTTGCTTGGGGCTTGGGCTGTCGGTCTTGGATGGAAGTGTGGGGCTGTGGGGTGGAAATGAATTCTTGGGTTAATTCCCCATGCTCTGGGAAATGCGCATACCTACCTGGTCCCAGCACTGTGGGGCAGGATGGGTGGTTGGTGGTGTGAAAGGTAGAGTGTTCTAGAGATGTAGCGTGCTTTCCTACTAGACTCTGAAGCCCCAGTTGCGTCACAGCTGTGTTTTGCAAGAGTTAAAAGCGGGGCATCTATGGCCACGCTCATCTGTGTCTCTCTAGAAGCTTGCCGTGGAAAAGCGCGCGTGTGTGCGCTCTCTCTCTCTCTCTCTCTCTCTCTCTTTTACACGCACATGCCTCGTGTTCTGTTGCTATCTCCTTACATTAACACTATTCCAGGGCCTGTTTTGAGGTAGGAAAGTAAGGATACTGGGTTTAAAAAGTTGATAGCCTTGGGGATTCCTGACTTTCCTTAGGGTTTGGTACTTCCCAGACCTCAACATTCTGGGGAATAAACGAAACAAAACAAAACCCAGCCTCCCCTGGAGGAGTGGAAAGCCAGGCTGAGAGGGGGTAGCCATGTAAATAGGCATGGGCTGGGCTTGGGGCTGAGGGTTCCCTTACCTACAGGGATAATGGTGACTGCCGTTAGAAAAAGAATATTAAGAATTGAGATTGCTCCTTAGCTCAGATTTTTAACAGCCTAAATAAGGTTTAGATGTAGTGATATCAGTGATAAAAACAGCCAATATTTAAAAATACATCTTTTGGGAAATATATTGCCTCCTCCAGCACAGTTTGGCATTCTGTAATAAGTTGGCATCTCTTATCTTACTAAGAATTTTTTAATAAAATGGCAGAGAAGGAAAAGATGGGATGTGTGTCTATCAGCAGATAGGTGTTAGTGTTAGAACCGCCCAGGCAGGCAGGCAGCAGGCAGTTCCAAGAAATGCCTGGTAGCCTATGCCTGGCTTGAGTAAGAGACCAGGCGCCCTAAAGAGGCCCCTGCAAGCTTCCCAGAGGACTCTGAGGCCTGAGCTGGTGTCTGAGCACTTCTCTTTGTTTCGGTTGTTTTTGATTTGTCTTGGAAAATACGGACACAAACCCAGTCCCAGTCCCTGCAGCTGCTGGAGCTTTTTATGAATGAGGCCCAGAAGGGGGAGGACAGGGCTTGCATTACACCAGCCGTTGGGTAATACAATTCATTCACTCGCAGCAGCCTTCCAGGCCAGGCTTTATTTTAAAGGAAATGGCTTGTTTATTTGACAATTCAGATTAGCCTCTTTTTATCCGCCTCCCCCCCCCCCCTCCCCCAGTCCACACCCCCCCCCCCCCCCCCCCCCCCCGTTCTTGGACAGCTGTCAGCAAGTTCAAACACTGACTCCATGGACATTAAAGCTTGTGTTCTGAGCATTTGCTCAATTTAGTTGGATGAAATAATAGGAAAGGTTGATTAAGAAGGGGAGAGGATCTTAGTTATTCCTCTGTTCCCCTGCTATCTAAAAGGAAAGGCTGTGGAATCTCTGTTTTCCCAGCCCTCAGACCCCTGGGAGCCACAAGAGTGGAGTGCCTTTGGCAAGGCGATGCCTCCCTGAGGCCTGCCCAGGTCTAAATGTGCCCTTCTTACTCTGTATCTTGGCCTGTTTCCCTGTCCTGAGCTGGCATTTCTTTATCTGTGGCATTTAAGGTCCTGTGTTTGTGGCCACTAAAATCTGAATTCGAAAGTGTGTGATGGCAAGGGCTGGTCCTCTCTCCCCACCACTGCTTCCTGCTAGGGGCTGAACAAAGAGACCAGCCATTGTCCTGAGCAGAAATGAGCCTCTATCAAAACAGCCTCCCACGGAAATGGGCAGCCTGGTTACAGCTGCCCGTGTGAGCCTAACAGTGGGCCTCATTCCCTCAGAAAGAGCACTGTGAGTGAGGTCAAGAAGAGACTATTCCTTGATGACCACCCCTGGCAGGGAGACACACCACTCCCACTGCCCCAGCTCACCACACAGATCCACTGGCATCTCTGCCACCCTTGTGCAGTGATGTCTGCTTAATGCCCACAGCCATGGTTTTGGGGGACCAAAAAAATATCTCTGTGAGGCATTAGTGTGTGTGTGTGTGTGTGTGTGTGTGTGTGTGTGTGTGTGTGTGTACATACACATGCTAGTGAGACTTAAAGGTGTTCAATCACAGAACCTAAGGAGGCCCTTCTGTAAGGCAGGCTCAGAATAAAGGTGGAAGGAATGACCCTGAGTGTTCTCCAGCTTTTAAGTAGCACTAGCCTCTCTGAGCTCTATTGCTAGCAAAAGGTGTTTGAGGGCATCTGCCAGCTGGTTACCACAGAGAGCGCCCGGATGTTGATGGACTGAGCATGTTGCTCTTCCTGTCCGTGCGCTGATGCTGTGTTAACACACCTGGTGGCCACCTGAAGCACCATGCAAGGTGTAGCCACTCAGAGTAGTCACTTTGCTGCTCTTGTTTTCCTCTTGTGTGGGGTCATGTGTCACATCCTGTTATCACAGTGAGAACCTTCCCAAACCCTCAGTGTCCCATCTGAGTGGTTCTTACGTTTTGTTACGGTGAAAAGCGGGGTGCATGCATGGGGGGACTTGTTAGCGGTTTCACTACAGGCGTAGGCTCTCTGAAGGGAGTGAGATGAAAGCTTGGTAGCTACATCTAGCTGGTCTCTGGTACCTCTGGCCAGTTGATCTTTCTGGATGATGTGAGGGTTGAGGCCCATTGCTCTTACCAGTGTCCTGGCAGGGTGAACTGCAGGCATGCATACAGTACATATGGTCCTTGGCTTGCTGTGGTGGCAATGGATCTCAGAGAGGATTGTGAGTCTTAAAACGCTGAGTGAACAAACATCTGTACTAGGATAGCCGTAGGAGCTGACAGCAGGATGTGGCTGGTGATTCTAATACAAGGTTCTAAGCCCAGTCTCACGGCGGACAGCTCACTAAGGAGGAGACTGGTTGGAGCTCTTCCAGACACATCAGAGGCTAGAAAGGTGTTAGAGCAAGGTCATGAAATATTTCCGCTATAGATTTCCCCTGTAGTTTCATGTAGTAGTTTTGTAGTTTCTGGTCATAAATATTTTACCTTTGAATGTGTATGTTTCAAAGTGTGTGTGTGTGTGTGTGTGTGTGTGTGTGTGTGTGTGTGTGTGTGTGTGTGTGTTTTGAGCACAGGGGCTCTTACGTCATTCTTTTGCACATGAATACCTTCTTTTCCAAGCACCATGTATACACACAGGGTGCTTTTATAAAATACTGGTTGACTGAAAACATGTTGTTATTTTCCTTTTATTCTGTTCCCAATCTAGGTATTTTTCTGTCAGTACCATAGTCTTTAGGTAACTATAGCATTGTAACAAACAATGCAATTCAGTTTTTTTCTTTTTTTTTTTAAATGTTTGTTTATTTATTATGTGTACAGTGTTCTGTCTGCATGTACACTTGCACGGCAGAAGGCGGCTTCAGATCTCATTATAGATGGTTGTGAGCCACCAGGTGGTTGCTGGGAATTGAACTCAGGACCTTTGGAAGAGCATGCAGTGCTCTTAACCTCTGATTCATCTCTCCAGCCCTTCAAATTTTTCCTTTGGGAGCCTTTTTGCTGTTGTTTTTGAGACATTGCATCATACAGCCTAGGCTGGCTTTGAACTCCTAATCTGTTCTGGCTCCACTTTCAAAGCATATTTTGTAGTCAGGTGATGCTTTTAGCTTTGTTCTTTCTGCGGAGGATTCCGGAGATTCTGTTGTGGTAGAGCACTGCCTTAAGAGGGAGTGGAATGTGCTAAATGGGGAGCTGGGGTGCAAGCAGATAGCAGTGTGCCGCTGCCTTGCCTGGGTTACTGTCACGTGTTCGGAAGAAGGAAGATGAAATGGGACTGAGGACTTGAAGAGCAGCGGAGCTGTGTCTGCTTAGTTTTGGGGTGAAATCAGGAGAGCCGGAACTGTCAAGAACTAGAGACACTGTGACCAATAGCAGCTTTGTAGAACAAGCTGTGTACACACTGCAAATGTAGCTCTGTGGAAGTCATTGAGTTCACATCTAAATCAGCATCCAGTTGTGAGTCAGTGTGGGCAAACATCTGCATGGGCATTCTATTTATTTAGCATCATTGAAACAGTCTCCTCCTCCTCCTCCTCCTCTTCCTCTTCCTCCTCTTCCTCCTCCTTTTGAATTGATTTTTCCAAATAAAGCTTATGTCTCAGAGTTTAATAAATTTAAGCCTTTCTTAACTGTTATTGACAGATCTTCACTCTAATTAATGATGTATATTTTCTTGGTAAAACAGGTCACTATTATGAAATCTGGAGCCTTAGAACTTTGGGCACATAAAACCCTGCTTTTCTTAAAGAGCTTTGGACAGCCGCATATGCTTTTATTTACTGCATTTGGTCTGTTCTAGCTGCATGCGTCCCAGCATCATGAGTCCTGGTCCTGTGTGCTGTCTCTTAATAAGCTAAGTGCTTGTGGCATTGCTGCCAATGAAGGGCAGAAGACTTTCATAGTTGCCTTGTTTTGGTTTGGTTTTCATTTTGTTTTGGTTTTTGGTTTTTTGGGACAGGGTTTCTGTGTAGCCTTGGCTGTCCTGGACTCTCCTTATAGACCAGACTGGCCTCGAACTCACAGCGATCCGCCTGCCTCTGCCTCCAGAGTGCTGGGATTAAAGGCTTGCACCACCACACCCGGCTTATAATTGCTTTTAAGATGATGTCAGGAGCCAGGAACTTCATGGTCAGGACACTAGAACCCTGTCCACCACTTGAATATGAACTGCAAATGGGAAATACTGTTAATGGTTAAATGCTTTTTGCTCACATCATTTTCTCCTGTGTTAGTGCTCCTGAGTGAGTTGGTGGACCCCTTTAGGATTCTGGCTTCTTTATCTTACTTTGCCTCCACATGACTCCTTGTGTTTTCCTAGATAGAATTGTACTAATGAAAATGAGAAGTAAATGTAATATGTAATGTTCTGTTGGTAATTGTTTGTTTGCATTTTAGCTTGTCACTGAGCTAATGATATTTTAATTGTAGCTGACTTGAAACACAATGAAAAAGTGGCTTCCTGCTGTTTTGGATTTTTGAGGGGTTTTTTTTTTTTCTTTCTTTCTTTCTTTTCTTTTCTTTTCTTTTTTTTTTTTTTAAGCTGGATTCAGTAACTTGAAGGTAATTTAAAATGTTCAAGCCCCAGAAAAATATTTATATTCCACAGCCCCGGACTAACCAGGCAGTGCTCACGTTTAATCATTGGCTGGGATGTAAGTACAGCAAGGAAACAAACAGCCCGGTATGCGCATGCATCCATTACATTATTGCTTATGTGGCGGAATTTTAAAAGTCTTGCCTCACGGAAGCCCCAGGATGTCATAAATGTGTAGCTGGGCAATACTGTTTGATTTTGCAAAACGCTCTTCTGTTTCTGAATGATAATTGCATGTGCCAGTTTTCTGGGGCTGTGTGAGGACTACAGAGGGAAACAGAAGGCCCAGATAGAAGGAGAAACACACGGGGATTCTTACAGGGAGGACAGTTGATCAGCTCGCTGAGTCAGCCTCAAGACAGATGCCAGAGCAAAGGCACTCTAGGGTGAGCGTGTGTGGGTGAGGAAGGGTTAGACATATAGCCTCGGGATTTGTCTGTGACGTGTGATTTGTAGACATTGAGAGTGTAGTTCCTAATCCATCTGTTAGAAGAATTGGTGAGCTACAGAGAACTTTGAAAAGAAACAGCATTCTCAGATAAATACAAGATACTGCTCTGTCCGCTTAATTTTATGCTGCCACATGTGGGGGCTCTTGCCTGTAATCCCTGTCCTGAGGGGAGACAGGGGCAGGAAGATTGCCTTGAGCTCAAGGCCAGCCTGGGCTACAGAGTAAGATCCTGTCTTAGAAATAACAAATTAGAAACCCCAACTCAGCTACCAGAGTTGGCAAACCAAGCGAGAAGTTCTAAAGGTGCCTTGGTAGGATACCTAAGTTGACCTCTGGCCTCCACTCCACAGCACACACACACAAACACACACCCACATGCGCGCACACACACAGAGTTCCCATAGGTTCATCCTCTTCACCGTGCCAAATGCTGCGCTGGGATTCTTTGCCCAAGGCGCAGTATGTGCCTTTGTCTGGACAGGGCCACAGTTCAGAGTGGGGGGCTGGTATGTACAGTCACCCCTTCCTGGGGGTGCTGGCATGTTCTTTATCCGCACACCCCAGTAGTACAGGACACCCCGTGTCTGTTTTGCTTGCCCTTTGAACTACAACCTGTCATGGTTCTCAGAGAGCCCAAAGGAAGTATTTGTTCTCTCGTCCTGTTTAACTAACTAAATATCTAACCTTGGCTCTTAAAAGAAACTTCAAAATAAAAGCTACAGTAGTTCTGATAAGTCAGAATGTCATTTGTCTCTATACTCCCAACAATCCAAACTGTTTCTACTCAGCGCTCTCACACTTAGTATGTGATTTTCAGTACCGACAATCAGTGTTCCAGTCCTGCAAACGCCATATGGATGATACATGCAATCTAAGGTAGTTCTGACACCAACCATGTTGTCCCAGAATGCCGGGACAGAATCCTCTAGGGCTGTCCTCCCATTGCAGGAGTACAGTGGCTTGAGTTAATAGCCGGAGCCCCCTTCAGCTTTGATCATTTGCTGCCATGGCCTCCAAATGGCAGAAAAATTAACTTTTGCTATTTTAACAAGGATGTAACTCAGGAACAGCTGAATGGAAGGGCAGGGCGAGGCAAAGTACACAGGGACCAATGTCTTGGAGCAGCTTTTTATGAGTGTCTAAAGTGGGAATTCACCCTGGGTACATGCTAGTTTCTTAAGGCTACCCTGGGTACATGGAATTCTCTGTACTATCCAGTTTTACAGGTGTTGGCGTGTGGGGAGGACACATAGATAGACGGACTGGCTCGTGGCCAGCTCACCAGCCTGGCTCATCTTCTGCCACCACTGCTGCAGTGTTTGGGTTTACAATATCTATCTCCCTTACTTTCTGTTTCTTCACAGGAGCTTCAGAAACTCAAAAAATTCCAGGTGAATAGTGAGAACCTGTCCCCGTAAAGGGCATTTGTGGGGATGAACAATAAATAAACATCTTTGGTGGGTGTGGAAGGCATGTTGTTGGTTTCTGCATTTTAAAACAAAAGGCTGATCTCCAGGAGCAGCTTCTTCCCTCCAGTCCTTGCAGACACATCGAAAGCTGAGAGCAGCACTGCGCCCAGCAATGTGTACTCTCTGGCACTTGGAAAGGTCAACAAAAATGGGTAGATGCCAGCATTAGGGTCATCACTGCAGAGCAATGGCACATTAGTCTCTCTCCCCCTTAGGGAGATATAGTCAAAGATCTGCAGTGGATTCCTGAAACCTTAAATAGCACCAGACCTGATGTGTACTGTTAATTCCTATACATGCATATCTATGATGCTTAATTATAACCAGATATACTTAGGAATTAACAGTACCAACAAGGCAGTTATAAAAAGAATGCTGTAATAAGTTGCCAGCCTCAGTCTTTCTCAGTTCGGTGTTGTGTTTTGTTTTGTTTTGTTTGTTTTAAATATTTTATTATGTATACAGTGTTCTCCCAGCATATACACCTGCACACCAGAAGATGACACCAGATCTCATTATAGATAGTTGTGAGCCATCGTGTGGTTGCTGGGAGTTAAACTCAGGACCTTTGGAAGAGCAGCCAGTGCTCTTAACCTCTGAACCATCTCTTCAGCCCCACCGGCGTCATTGTTAAGTGAAGCCAGGCATACTTGAACAGGAGTTCAGATCTCTGAAGATGCTAGCTGGTAGTTAGGGTACACAGCCTGGATCCATTGCAAAAAGAGCGGACCCTTACAGAGCAGATCAACAACATTGCTTCCTGTAACTGTGAATGGTAGGTAGTTAAAGGCCAAGGAACTTTTTATTTCTGGAATTTTCCATTTACTATTTCAATGCTGTGGTTGCCCCCAGGTAACTGAGACCAAGGAAAGGGAACTGTACAAGGGAGGATTGTGACTCCAGCTGCCCTTACCCTGATGTGATTGTCACTATTTTGCAAACTCTAGAGTCTATCAGATCAGGCTGTGCTCTCCAGGCACTGAAGGCAGTGCTGCCTCCCTCAACCTGAGCCCTTCTTTGCACCATGCCCCTGTGCCGCTCGCTGCACTTACTCCAGAAAATGCTTAGCTGAAGCATGGTGGGACTTCCATGAATCTAAACAGCAAGGAGGTAGCTTTCACAATCTTTAGCAGCTGGAAGCATATTAATAATGCCCCCTGGATTGCTCTGACTCGGGTGTTGAGCACAGGCTGCAACGTGGGTGTCAACAGCTGGCCCAGGTCATAGACACGTGCAACAGACTCTGTCTCTTGGGACTTCTTGTCAATGTGTTGGTTGAAGCCGTGCATGTTCTGGCCGCTTTTGAGGGGCCTCACTTGTGTAACACCATGCAGTAAGCACAGGGCTCCTGCATGCTGAAGCGTTCGGGTCGCGCCTACTTTACTAAGAGTTTGCTTCAGACTTCACGTGATTTCAGATGAGTCCATTCTCTGAAGAGCAGAGGACAGGGGCACCAACTCATGGCCAGTGGGCTTCTATCCTGACTCTGCCACTTACTTATAAAACCCCCGCCTCATCTGTATGGTGACTTTTCCTTCTTTTAACAGTAGGGTTTTCTCTGGCCTACACAGCATAAGTTTGGGGGCATAACAGCAACTGTGTGGTAATAGTAACGTTCCTTGCAATGGGAGTTGATTGTTTGATCCATGGGCTCTATCGTAATTGGAAATTTTTCTAGTTACATTCTGGTAAAAAGTAGCTTTTAAAGGTTGAAGTACCATTTCTATATAAAGTTATAATAGAGAAGGTAAGATTCTGGAAAAGTGGTCAGAACAGCTTTCCGTGGGGACACCAATGTTAGTATATGCCTCCAGTGAGGAGCTTGGAATGCCCAGTGGCAAAGTAGCACTTAATACTTCAAAGTATATTATTTTTTTAAAAAGATTTATTTACTTATTCATTTATTTATTTATTTGGTATACAGTGTTCTGCCTGCATGTACACCTGCACACCAGAAGAGGGCACCAGATCTCTTCACAGATAGTTGTGAGCCACCATGTGGTTGCTGGGAACTGAACTCAGGATCTTCGGAAGAGCAGCCAGTGCTCTTAACCTCTGAGCCATCTCTCTAGCCTGTATATCTTTTTTTTAATAATGACATATTTAGTTGAATTTAGATGAATATTAGTTTTCTACCAAGGTAAATGATAGCCCTAAGTTGAATTTTTTTTGTTTTTCTTGTGAGTACTTTTATCTGCCTCAAAAATATGCTTTTGGGTTTGAGATAAGTTATGGACAATTACTTTAATGTTGACTTCTGATCTTGGCCATATAATTGGTTTTGCATCAGAAGAACTGTGGCTATAAAATTGACTATTTGGCTTCCTGCATTTCCGTTTCTGCCTATGTCTGTTAGTCAGCTTTCCATTACTGTAACAAAATGCCTGACTGCAACAAGTGATAGAGAGGAAATGTATTTTGGCTTACAGTTTTCAAGACTTTTGTCCATGGTTGGTTGACCCCATTAATTTGAGGCCTGCAGCAAGATAGTGCTTTGTGTTAGTAACACTGTAAGAGCTCGTGTGAAAGCAGAGCTATTTACCTTATGGCTTGGACACAAAGGGAAGGAACTGCCTCATTCTGTCCTTCAAGTGTGCATCTCCAGTGACCAAAAAGACTTCCTGTTAGGCCACAAGTTCCTACCATCTTCCAGTAGTGCCAAGGTGGGCACTATGCCTTTAATACCCAGGCTGTTGTCAGCTATCCATATTGAAACTTCAGTAGCATGTCACCAGAAACGTGTGTACTTAAAATACAGCTGTGTTTAATAATGCATTCACCACGAAGACAAAGCTGGGGTTATAAAAATCACTGTGCCATGGATCTCACCCTGGAGGTGCTTGCTGTTGTATGTCTGCAGCCCTTCAAGGTTACAGGTAGCTGTGATGTTGCTCTGACGTGGAAAAGGGATGTGTAAAGAGGGCACATCTTCCATGGAGCTGTCTGAGATCCAGTCACATTTCTGTGAGGGTCACCCCATCCCCCAACTCTCCTCTTCAGAGATTGGAGGTAAAGGCAGCCTTGGAGTAGCGTGTAGATTTGCTTTTGTTGCTAGCAGTGCCTAAGGGAATAGGACGCCTCAAGACTTTTGGTTGGAAGGTTGAATTCCCCATTCCCAGGGCAGCCATTACTGGCCTCCCTCCATTAGCTCAGGATTGAAGGAGCCTGGAAAGCCTTACTTCTAGGCTGCAGCTGGGAGAGGAGCCACGAAGTAGTATGAATTCTGTTGCCTACCAAAAACTACCAGTTCAAAGGCTTGCCTAGTGCGGAGGCTCTGGGCATTGGGAGAGTTGCCTGAGCTGGGAGGCAAAACGCGTGAGCCACCAGTGTGGTCAGCCGGCAGTGAATTAGCAGGCTCTTTAACTGACATTTTCCTTTTTCCTTCTATGTTTTCATAAAGTTATTGAGTAGACAATAGATTGTAAATGCTATGCAAATAGTCAGTTTCTGATATTGACCACCAAAGAGATGTGTGTGGGGTTTGAGGAATAATTATAGGCAAAGTTAGTCTCTCTTCCAGTACTAAGACCTGCACAGAGCTGGGCTTGAGGTGAAGACTGCGCATAGAACCCCCAGTAAGTACATTCAACAAACACCCTTCCTGCGTCCTCCCCACCCTCCACCCCGATTGCCCCACTGAGGTTTGGTTCCGCTTGTCACATTTCAGTCATGAGATAAAGCTCTCTTTGCTGGGGTGTCTGAAGGAGGCACATCAGCCACGGGGTGGTGTAAGTACCATAAGTCCTTCCCTTCTAAAGGACAGCCAGTTAGTCCAAGCCACGCCCCACTTAAGAGTGTTTTGTATGAGGTCAGTAAGGTTAGGGCATGGGTGCAGTGATGAACCACTGTGATGGTTAAAGCCAAGCTGCTGCACACACGGCTCTGGGCTGTTGAGTGGAAAGCAATGAAACGAGCGGCTCTCTCCTTTCATTCTGAGGGAACTCTGACCCTTTTCGATGTCAGCTGCCGCACATTATGTCATTATTCCTATACCGCCACTATTCTGTATAAAACTTTCCGAAACTTTTCAGATCTGAAGCACTCTTGCAAGCTTGACGACTGGTTTTTGCCTCAGACTCTTGATATAGCTAAGGAGAACCTTGAAATTCTGATCTTTTTGACCCCACCTCCCAATAGCTAGAATTACAGGACCGCACTTGCTTAAAGTTGATCTTTCTTGTGCATACTTCAGCTCTTAAATCAGTCAGCCAATCACCCCCAACCCCGCGTGTGTGTCTGTTCGTCCGTCCGTCCGTCCTTGGGCTGACCAACTCTGTTCTGGCTTGAGCTTCTGACCTGACTTCTTGTTGTTGACAGGGAACAGATACCATTCTGTTACCTCAATCTGCAGACCCATCTTCTTTCCCTTTCGTCGCCATAGCCTTCAGTTGAGAAGGAGTGGTTGAAGTGGCTTACCCAGTTGTGTGTTCTCATTCCTCCCTCAGCCGAAGTGAGGGCTGCTACCTGGGGTTGTGGAAGGTTTGTGCCACTATTCCATGTTAATCTTGACTATTTCCTGTGCTTATAGTAGTTTGTCATTTGGGGGCCTTGGCTGACCCTGAAGAGACTCTCCTATAGCAAGCCAATTCCTAGGTAGTAGTTCAGTCCCCACACTTCCTTTATTGGAATCTCACACTCTCGGTCAGTACTATTCTGTCCTGGTCTCCCCATGGCCACATACCAGGCAACTGTAGACTTCCCAGCCTCACTGCCTGCCAAGATAACTCAAACCAGTCCATCCTCAGCCTGCTTGCCCTGCTCACATATTCACTATTAGCCAGCACTGTGTTACTACTTTGAAGATCTTTATAAAGGGCTACCTTTATAAAGAAAATGTTTTAATGTGCAGAGTTTAGGTTCAAAGTTCAAACATCGTAGCCCAGCTGTGTTAAGTGTTTCCCATTGCTTGAGTCAGTGACAGGAGCCTGAGAGCAAGTAAACACAAGAAGCAGATGTGGCCAGGGGTCGTGCTTGGTCCTTTTCTCTAGTGCTTTCATGAGAAGTGCCTTAACCTCTGCTGAGGGCAGGGTACCTAGTGGCCTCAGGACCTCTCACCAGGCCCCACCTCTTAAAATTTCTACTACTTCTCATTGGTGATACCTTGGGGACAAATTTCTCACACAAGGACTCCAAAGATATAACCAGGCTTGCCCTACAGAAACTATAATATGAGTTTTCATATTGTTATTTTTTTCCTGTGTTCTCCTGACTGACCCAGTGCTTCCCCCACGTGACCCCATATAACAATCTTGCAATAATCGGTGTCTCCGTTTGTTTGTTTGCTTGACTAAATGCTTCATCTACATATACTTTGAGAATGTCACCTACTGAGACATCCTTATCTTATCTAAGGATGAGGGATACAGATTGGCCTTGGGCTGTTCCCAGTGTCTACAGCTTTAAAAAAAGTTGGTAGAGTGTCAAGAATTACCTTGCAAGGGCAGTGGGTTGAAGACCCATCAACCCCTCTCATCAGTGCAGCTCCATGTAATTCCAGGTACAATGGATTTGGCAACAAATACAGTTCATTTCCAGTTCAGTGAGGATCCAGAACAGATTCTGGTACCAGTTGTTACTGTTTTGTACCGACTTAGCACTAAAACCCACACAAATAAGAAAGTACTCCTTGACTGTTTGGCGAGGTAACTGAAATGGGTCAGATGGCACACTCAGGGTGCTCCTGAGTACGGAGCGCTTGCTTTTTAAGATCCTGTTGAAGCCGTGCTTAAACTTAAAAATGCATTTGCGTTTCTGTTACTCTTTCTGGCATGAATGATAAATCACTTCAGGATAGCGCTGTACAGCGCAGCCAAATGTCCTTTTTTATGCCCCATGCAGCACTGCTCTCTGCATCCTTATATGGCTGTTTACATGGCTTTCTAAACAAAAGTGTATGTGCTCCCAGATGGCTTCCAGGGGCCTTATTAGCATCTCAAGCCATGTAGAGCTACATTTCATTTTAATTAAAAGAACAAAACAGAAGTGGATGGGAGAAAGACCATAAAATAGTAGGGAAAGAAACCTCTTAGTATCTAACATACGCATGCCTCTGGACTGGTGGATATGATCATCCCGAAAAGGGAAAGGCAGCCTTTTAGCTTCTTTAATGGAAATGTTATGAATGACAGCCCACTTTATACCACCCCCAATAAACAAAGAATATGACTAACGTTTTAAAAAAAAAAAAAAAAAACCTTGGAAGCCGGGTATGGTGGCGCACGCCTGTAATCCCAGCACTCGGGAGGCAGAGGCAGGCGAATCACTGTGAGTTTGAGACCAGCCTGGTCTACAAAGTGAGTCCAGGACAGCCAAGGCTAACACAGAGAGACCTTGTCTCGAAAAACCAAAAAAAGAACAAAAAAACAAAAAACCTTAAAACTAAAAATAAAAACAAACTCACATCCCTGCCTGAGTTCTTGTACCTGTGTGAGGAAGAAAACCAAGGAACATGCTTGTCAAACAGTGGCTGCAATGTGATGGATTTTAAAAAAATATTTATTGTACACTTTCATGAGAATCTCAGTGTGGGTATCATCTGTCCATGTGTATGGATGCTCTTGGAGGCCTGGGGTGAGTGTGGCGTGTTGGGCATCAAACATGAGTGTTGGGAACCAAACTCAACCTATACCCCCCTCAACCGTTGAGACATCTCTCTCTACAGCCTCTTGGGTGATGAGTCTTGTCCTTTAGTCCAGCCTGTCCTTTTTAACCAAGAAGCAGAATTTATGAGTGTTTTAGTTACTGTCTGTTGCTGTGATAAAACACCCCGACAAGAGCAACCTGAGGAAGCGAGGGTTTATTTAGGCTTCTGGTTTCTGAGGGACAGGGTCCGTTGTGGTGGAGAAGCTTGGTGGCAGGAGCAGGAGGTTAGATGAAGTGTTTCCTGCACTCAGGAAGCAGAGTACTGGTGAGGGTGAAGAGAGAGAGAGGACAGGAAGTGCGGCCCGGCTCTCAACCTCAAAGGCTTACTTCCTCCACTCCAGCAAGGCTCCACCTCCTAAAGGTTCCGAAACCTTCCCAAACAGTGCCACCAAACGGGGACCAAATGTTCAAACGCATGAGCCTATGGGGATGTTCTGTATTCACACTGCCACAAGTACTAAATAAGAATTTACTTTATCTCCAATTATAAAACTGGTGTGCAGATGTAAATGTAAAACAGGAACATTTTATTATCTGTTTACAGTATTTTATTTACCTTACATGTTATTTTTTGAGACAAAAAAAAAAAAATCTCACTATGTAGGCCTGGCTGACCTAAAACTCACCATGTGGACCAGACTGGCTTCAAACCTGGGGCACTTCTCCAGCCTCTGCCTCCTGCATGATAAGATTTCAAGAAATATTTTTAAAGTTAATTATAACTATTTTAAGTATTAAAGATATCTCAAGCCTAAAGTGATACGTATTGGATTTTGGAGCCAACGGGTACTCTTCTGGTGAAGAAAGACTGTTTGAGAGTTGGCAAAAGGCAGGCGAGGGATGGCTGTCCTCTGATGGGAATTGTTCCTGTGGTGGCGGCCCCTCTCTGATCTCTTCTCCTGACGGAGGGCAGTTGTGGACCTGCTAAAGAAGAGACGAAAGGGGTGTATGCCCATCTCTCCACAGCATGGCTTCTGAAAGCTGTCCTTTGTGTGTGTTAGGCTCGGCCCATGTCAGACAAGGCACAATCAGGCTGTTGTTTCTTGGAGGAAAGCAATGGTATCCTGTTGCAATTATTTATGGAAGAAAATATTTGATGTTTTTGGAAGAGGTTGGATGTGGAGGGAGTGAGGAAGAAAGGGAGGCTGGACTCTCCCTTTGTCCCCTCCACTTCAGATCTCTCGGTGGATGGGACAAGGGCCCGTGTAGTTCAGAAGAAGCAGTTTTTGTACACCCTCTGTCAGGAGCATTGAGGGCACAGAAATCCCAGGACTTTGCAGTTCCAGCCTTCAACATGAAGGAGGAGCAGCTATTCTGTGCATGAAGGTGATCTCACGGCCTGTTCCTCATGGCCTTCCTGCCTGTCACACTTTCTGGTGCTTTCTTCGTCCCTCGATGACAAGATGCCTAATGTCTGGACTTGCACACTGGATTTCAACTAATTGTCAGTGAAAGTGATCAACTCTCCTCCTCAGCGTTTGTGCCTCTTTTAGCTTTTCATCACCATTAAAAAAAAAACCAAAAAAAACCTGATATTATCAGTCTATGAAGAAAAAGAAGTTTTGTTTTAGTTGGCGGTGTGTGTTTGTTTTGCCCACCATTTCAGAGGTTTCCATCCGTGATTGGCTAAACCCCATTGTGTTTGGTTCTGTGGTGAGAATTGCATCATGGTAGCTTGTGGTGGATCAAGGACTGTTCTGGAAGCCTGCATACCCTTCAGGAACACAGCCCACTGACCTGAGCATCCACCACTGAGCTGCCATTCTTAAAGACTCTGCATCATTCTGGGCCAGGTGCTAGCAGTTCCTAGAGTGGGGTCGAAGCTGCATGTCCCCCAGTCCCAGCGTGTATATTACCCCAGAAGGGAGAAGAGGTCCGGCCCTGTTTTTATACCGTACATGTCATGCTCTACCTTTTCAGACCACCAGGCGTGCTTTCGCAGTCTTACTTCTGTCTGCTTCATCTCTTTTCATCTCCCTGAGAAGCTGCCGACTTTCGTGGGTGCCCTTGCCGGCCTCAAGCAACCAGCTCTCTTCTGGGCGCTCTCAGAAATTCCCCTCAGTAACCCCAAGCAGCTACATAGCAGGCCTCAGCATTGTGAGGTTCCTCTTCCATTATCTGTATTCCCTTCACAGGCCCGTGGTTCCTCGCTCTGCCACATGTGCCTAGACCTCCCTTTGCAAACTGTCAGTCATTCAGAAGTACCTCCCTATGGCCAACATAGGAGAAAAACCCAGGAGCAGTGCTGGCTGCTGCTGTTCCCCACCAGTTCAGCTTGACCGTCCTTGGTTTTTTGCCTGAACTTCCCATGGCTAACTCCAGTCACCCTTACTCCTTTGACACCTCCTCAAGAGGGGCAGCTGTGACTGCACGGCTGTTTGCAGTGCCCTTGTGTTTCACAGTCCTTCACTGCTTGCCCTTGTTGGCTGTGTTCAGAGTTGGCCTCATAAAACTAACATGATCAGCTGGGCGTGGTGGTGCACGCCTTTAATCTCAGCCCTCGGGAGGCAGAGGCAGGTGGATCGCTGTGAGTTCGAGGGCAGCCTGGTCTACAAAGTGAGTCTAGGACAGCCAAGGCTACACAGAGAAACTCTGTCTCGAAAACAAACAAACAAACAAACGTGATCACATCCATACCTGCTCTGTGGCTACAGACAGTGAACATTGGGGCTTTGCTTGGTGCTTCCTTGTAGCAGGGGGATTTACTTGCTGCAGGCCTGTATTTTCCTGTGACCTTGAACCCTTCATGCTCTCTGAAGTGAGAGGATATGAATAAGTACTCATTCAAGAGTGTGTATTCTTCCCTGCCCTACACGGTCTCACAGGAAACTGAGGCAGGCATAAACACAGCAGCTGTCTTCGGAGAAGTGGCAGAGGGAACTGGGTCATGGACCAAGGTGATGTTCAGGTGACTTTGTGGTTCCTGAAAGCCAGCCGGCTCAGTGGCCAGAGATGCCCACCTTTTCTTGTTTTTAATTTAACAGGGAAGAACCACATAGATTATCCTGTCCAACAAGGCGGTTTATGCATTGTAGAGAGCAGAAAAGTAAGCAAAGATGGTGGCTAGCCTAAGGACAACCAGGAGCTGTCCTCAAAATGCAGGCAGGGTGGAGTGACAAGAGTCCCTCCTGAGAGGATGGCATTTGGACTTGGGATCAGCTTATGGCAGTTCAGGAGAAAAAGGGGGTGGGGAGTGGGGCAACAAGTTGTGGTGTAAATAGACTGATGGCCAGCAAACTGGAACTTGGCAAGGTTGAGTGTATGAGCTCAGGCTTTCATCGCAAAATACCATAGCCTGGGTGGCTTAAATTACTGGCATTTATTTTCTCATGGCCCTGGAGCTTTGAAGTCCAAGATCTGCGTTCCAGCAAGGTCAGGTTCCGGCGAGGTCCCTCTTCATGTGGATGGTCATGTTCTCACAGGGTGTGGAGGGAAAGCAAGCTTCCTTACATCTTTCATGAAGGTGCTAATCATTACAGGGCCTCTTCCTTAGGAACTCGGTTAGCCTTAAGTTACTGCCCCAGAGGCAGTCTCCAGCAGTCACCTTAGGGCTTAGGGCTCTGACATAGGAATTTAGCAGACATGAGTGTGTAGATGCTATTGGCCAGGGGCCAGCAAAGTAGACAAGGGCCTACGGGCCATCCTGCAAGACAGAACACTTCAGTGGATCACACTCTCTATTTCTGTTGATGACTTTAGTCATTTTAGTTGTTAGATGGAGGGAGAACAGTTAAGAGTAAAAGCAAGGAAATCAGGAAAGTTGTTTTGAGGAATCCTTTTGAGAGATTCTAGTGGCTTGGAATAGCGCTGAGTTCCTCAGTGTCACCGACATTATGAACTGGGTGATTCTTGGTCTTGGGGGCTTCCTTGTGTATCATAGAATGTCTAAGTCCCTGGTCTCTACCCATTAGATATTGAATACCCCACCTCCCCTAATGTCTATCCAGAACAGTCAGAACTGTGTATCTAGACGTGGCTGGATGAAGGGGGAGTGCGGCAGCATTGTTCCTTGTTGAGACCCACTCCATCGGTTACAGTAGCCAAGAGTAGATTCTGGAACATTTAGAGACTTGTGCAGTTATTGCAGGTGGGGCAAAGAGGGGCGGAAGATGATTCAGACATTTGGCTTAGACGAAACCAGAAGTGAAGTTGCCTGTTCCCAAGCTGGCAGGAGGAGGAGGAGGGAGGAGGTTTGTTTGAGAGGTGTGTGGTGGGGATGGCAGATGGAGCTAGAAATTCTGCCTTGCATCTCTTTTAGGTCTGAGATGCCTCTTTGCCACCCAGAAGAGAACTGAGGGAGGTTGACTGTGGATGTGTGGCGTACAGGGAGTGGGCCAGGGTCAGAGTGAAACATGTGGGTGTCATCTGTCCATAGCAGCCCTCCTCAGATGAGATCGCTGTGGAGTTGTCAGACTTGCTACCCTCAGGATCTCCTTTGCACCTGTAAAATCTGCAAACCTCGCCATAACCCATGCGACTGTGTTGAAAACTCATCAACAAGGTAGTGTCTTGGAGGAGGCGATTGGGCCATAAAGATTGAACCCTCCTGAGGATGTTCGGTGTCCTTTTAAGAGACACAGAGAATTGCCTGATTTTTTTTTTCCCCCCACCATGTGAAATCAATATGGCCCTGCCTGTGAACCAGGAAAATGAGGGCTGAGCAAAACACAGAATCCACAGGCACCTCAGTCTGTTTTTGTTTGCTTAGAACCTGTTCAGCTGATGGATTTGGTTACAACAACCAAAATAGATGAAGACAGACTAACTCTGATGAACTTTTATTTATGTGGATTATCCACTGATATTTGCCCCGCGTTTAGAAACAACATAGGTCTGATATGTCTTAAGTTGTGGGGGATCTCCACACACCCCATTGGGTGAGCAGTGTGATGCTGTGTGGCTTGCGGCAGGGCAGCCTGGCTGTCCATCATCCTCTTCTGCATTTGGTTCCTCCAGAAGCTTCTGACTTATGGAGAGTTTCTGTGTACCCTGGCCAGACCATGGAAGTTAAGATAAGTCCTGGAGCTGGAGAGGTGTCTCAGCAGTTAAGCGTGCTGTTCTTCCATAAGGACCAGGATTGGGGTCCTAGCACCCAAGTAAGGTAGCTCATAACTAACTGCCTGTCCCTCCAGCTCCAAGGGATGATGGAAATTCCTGGCTGGTGGATGTTGTCTCTTTTAAGCAACACAATTTAAACCATCATTTTAGAGGAAAGAGTCCTGAAGGCCCATTTCTCATCGCTTATGTTAAAAAAAAACAAAAAACAAAAAACAAAACAAAACTATCATGAGTATAAACCAACTTTCTCCTGATGTTCAGGGTCAGCACTGTGAGGCATGATGCTCCCATGTGACTATGGCAGGATTTCCCATCTGAGATGATTAAGACCCCTCTTAAAGGTTAAAAAAAAAAAAAACACTTACTGACCCTCACTGATGGTATAAATTGAGACTTAGAGAGAGACTTGAATATCTATAAACATAAAGCTTGGATCTTGTGCTTCTAGATCCTTTACAACCATATTAAGTGCATATAAAACACTTGAGACTCAAATATTAATTTAGTGGCTTGAATGATGTTTTGCTCCATATATAAACCTGACCTCCCAGGGATGAGTATCTTTGAGTGATGGAGCCTCTGCCTTTTTTGCTTTTTTTTTTTTTTTCCCCCTTGTTAAGTCTCACAGAATCTCGGTTTGCAGTATAGCAAGCTGTGCCTTGGATGACTCGGCTTGGCTACTTACATGTTTACATGCTTAGTGTGTTCTTTGTTTTCTCCTCTCTCTGGTGTAAACGTGAGTAAAGCGTTTTGCTTCCGATGTATCTTGTTCTACAAGTGCTGATGCTGAAGTCACCTCAAAGCAGTCATTTATGAGAACGTTGAACAGATAAATTAGAGGACATAGAAACAGATCATCCTTAAGATGTGCAACACAAAAGTTACGGAGGATGGCTTGAGCCCTTCGGCATGCAAGAAGCACCGTGTTGTGTGAGTCCCCGCTTCTGGACGCCTCTGTTGTTGTTTGTTTGTTTGTTTGTTTTAATTTTAATTTTGAGAATATACATAAGAACAGCATTTATTATCACTCCCAGCCCCTTCCCCCATCTCCATTTCCTCCCACGCCCCCCACCTCTTCTTTTTTTCATTATTATTGGGTTGTGTGTGTGTGTGTACATGTATACACAACCTACTGAGTCCACTTAGCATTGTCAAACATGCAGGTGTCCAGGGCTGACCACTTGAGATTGGACTGCCTATGTGGGAACTAGTCCCTGGAGTACCCAGACTCTCCTTTTCAGCAGCATTTAATGGCATGCAGCTCTCTTCCTAGAGATCGGGCCTTGAGGCCTCTGTTGACCCTTTATGAGTTGTCTCCTGTTCCAGTCCCCACACTCCTTGTGGTTTTGTTTGTTTGTTTGTGTGCACTGCCTTTGTCATCACCGTCTCTAGCCCCGTATCGGCTGCGTGTAATCTACTGCGTTTACAGGAGTATAAATATTTATTCTTGGGCAAAGTGTATACAACTCAGTGTGAAGTAGTCTGTGATTCAGATGACTAATACACAGTCGTGAACACATAGTCACTGCAGCTGCTGCTTTGCTGGAATTCGGGTCTGGAGCCTTTTCCAGAGATGGAAGAGGAAGGGAAAACCGGCTTGCTAGGTACTTGGGCGAGGATGAAGAAGGGGGCAGATGTGTGCTCTGAAATGCACTTGGTTCTCACGTGCAGTGTGGCTTCTCTTCCCACGGATGGTGAGACCAAGGTGCGGCAGAGATGTATAGCCTTGGTTAGCAGTGCAAATAGGACTGGTTAGTCAGGGGTCCCCAAACTGTTAGCTGACTTCTGAGATGAGAACACTTGCTTACCTTGACATCTGTAGGGAGCTTCAGTGGTAGAGAGTGGGCCTACAGAGCCAAGACATGACATGTGAGAGAGCGGCAAGGAGCGGTCACGTGTCATGTTGCACATGTTCACATGCACATGGATCTGTGTTCGTGACACAGCCTCAGCATTCCAGCCCCAGGCAGCCCAATTCCCTCTCTCTCCTCAAAAGAGATAATACCTCGGAGGGTTTGTGAAGTGGTGAAATATTTGCAGAGTATTTTGCCAATAGGAGCCCCTTTATAAATGATAAATAATAATTGACTTGGCAAGTCTAGGCAGGGCAAATCAGTCTGGATTACAAGAAAAGAGATAGTAGGGAAGGTGGAAACTTTGCCCTGCCTCTGCAGGGTCTGTCGTAGAGCCTGTGAGCCACCCTAATAGCTACCCAGTGAGCGCTCCATGTGAACAGCCTACTTTGTGTTTGCAAGGTCTGTAGAGCTGGCCCTGCCTCACAGGCCCAGGCAGAATCCTCCTGAGCCTATACACTCAGCTTTCATGTTGCTGCCGGCAACAATAAACCCTGAGTGTGGGATTGGAGTCATGGGCACATTTTAGGTTTGAGTTGGCTTTGTGTGCCTGGTTAATGCCACTGCATTTCTACAGAATAAAGTTCTACCATATCAAAAGTCCCGTCTTATAAGAGCCCAGTGAGAATGATGGCGCTTAAACATGTACTTTAACCCATCGATACCAGAAACTGGTGTGATTTGTGCCAGGAAGCCACCGGGCATCTAAGCACTTGGTGTGTATAAAGTCGGTTTTCATCCCTCCACGCACCCATCCAGTCATCCTCTCCTTTGAGGAAGCTTTTTTTTCTTGTGTTGATCACAAAAGCATAATCTAGGGGGCTGGGCAAATGGCCCAGTCACTAACATGTTTGCTGTGCAAGACGGAGGACCCGAGTTTACATCATTAGCACCCATATAAGAAGGCTCCGCGTGGTGGCATGCACCTGCCATGGAGCCTGGTGGCATGCACCTGCCATGTCCCTTAGTACAGGGAAGGCAGAAACAGGAGGATCCCTGGAGCTTGCTGGCCAATTGGTGAGCTCTACGTTCAGCTGCAAAACTAAGATGGAGAACACTGGAAGAACTGGATACTGACCTGTGGCAACCATATCTGTGCATACACATGCACAGATAGATACACATGTGCTGCACAAATGATGTCTTTATTAAGTGAGTTATATTTGAACTTTATATTTTGTTTATGCTCTGGTAATTTATTGTGTGAAGATGGAAAAAAATCAGAATAAGCGCTTATTTCACAATCAGAAAGGGGTTACTGTAATTTCTTCCTGGAGGTCACGTTGCTAAATGCAAAAATAGTAGGTGAAATAAATTAAGACTAACTGTTTGAGGAGAGAGGACTAGTGCTGGACCAAATTAGAAGTGTTTTCTGCATTTTAGAAGCACAAATGCCTTAAATGAGGTTCCAGTGTAGGATTGCATGCGGTTTCCATTTTATAGTTTTCTTTCCCAATTGAAAACAAACTCTGAGGGTTTTTATTGAACTTGGTCAGTTGGGACTTACCCAAGGCTGAACAGCCACCTTTTACTCCGTTCCCATTCTCCCTTTCATGCTGTGAGGAAAGCAGCACGCCAGGGTAGTGTTGATGGAAGCCTTTATTTTACCAGTTCCCGTCTTACAAACTAGGCTAAGAGACACAAAAGACATTTGGCACTTCATGACTACCTAAGACTCACTTCTTTCTATTCTAAAGTGACTTGGCTGGGAGAGGCCTGAAGTCCCTGAAAAGGAGGAAACTGAAATGCAAACAAAGTTGAATAATGAAGTGATGTCATTGTGAACCATTTGGAACAGTTGATGTCACGTGCCTGGCAGGTACTTCAAATGCCCACAAAATAAGAGTAATGGCTTAAGCCTTGCCTCTCTCCCCTCACCCTACCCGCGCCATTTAAGCCCCAGCAGCCCAGGGGACCAGATGCAGAATGCAGAACAGTCATCACAGCCAGCATAGTTGTGCATGGAGGATGCATCTTAACAAGTTGGTTAGTTTTTGTAAAGAATTATCACTAATTCAAAACTTGCTTTCTGGTTCTGCCCTACCAATATGGCCAAAACCATTTCTTACTGGCTGAAAAGAGGGAGTAGACTCCGATATTAGTTTTCTTTTGAAGTTGCAGTCTACAGGGCTGTGATTTTAAGCTAACATTACATTCGCCGGGCTTCACCACCATAACGGCTTGGATTCATTATCACAGAGATTTCTGCGTAGCCACCACACGTTTGTTTATGATCCAGTAGTTAAAATCTTTCCAGAAAATGTTTTTCAGTTTGGACCACCCTAGTTGAAATAACAAGACAGCCACCATACAAAACAAACGTGGTTACCTACTATTTTCAAGCCTATTATGGGGTAGAGGGTAAGGGGACGGAAGAGAGGAGTTGAGATGAGAGCAGCCTGAAAGCGCTCCTTCTGGAGTTGTGCTAGTCTCTTACCCCTCAGTCATTTGTGAGTGGTGTGGTTCAAACAAAACTGAACCGAGAACAGTTGTCTCATTTTAAAAACAAAACAACAACCACAAAACATTTGTTGCGTAACCAGCTCCGGGAGCCAGCATAGGTAACCTGAGAGTACTGAGTGATTCTCTGGGCTCACTGCGGCCCATTTAGGAGTGGTGAGTGTCGGCAAAGCTGCCAGCTCTTCCCAGGTAGAAAGAAGGGAGCAAATGCCTTGGTGCCCGCCTCCCAGCTCCTCTGCCTCCTTCCTAGGCCGGCCTGGAGGAATTATCCCGGAGTCTTCTGCAAGTGCCCACTTGTGTTAGTCATTCTTTCAGCCCAGAAGCCTCCACCTTAGTGCAGTCCTCTGCTTGGTCTCCTGCCTTTCGGCTTTTCCTTTTGCCCAAGCACTGCTAGGTTCTTGTGTCTACCCTGCTAAGTTAGTTTTCTCACCTGTTCTTAGTCATTCACAATGGCTCCCGATTGTCTTTAACTTGAGGTCTTAGCTGTAGGGTATCCCTGTTGGATGCTTAAGCCTGCCTGCTGCTGCTGCTGCTGCTGCTGCTGCTGCTGCTGCTGCTGCTGCTGCTGCTGCATAGACCTCGGACTGGTTTTCTGACCCTTCTGCCAACACGCTCAATCCTTGTCTCCCATTCTCATGCCTTCTTGCACTTGAATGAAATTCCTTCTCATGAATTTTTCCCCCTTGACTGTTACTTCCCAGCTAAGGCCTCTTTTTTTTTTTTTTTTTTTTTTCCTACCTAAGTACTTGGTTGCGGTTGCCTGTGTCCTCTCTCCTAAGACTTGAGCATGTACCACACTGCTTTGTTCTTATATATTGCAAACTTGGCATGGTTGAAGAGACTCCATATTGGTATAGTATGCTGGTCCACTCCATGTGTGTGAGGCCGGAGCAAATCCTGAAGTTCATTCTGTGGCCCTGGGCCTTCCTTTCCACATGTTTCCAATGAGATAATGGCCTTGATTCTCAGGAGTGTTTGTAGATGCTCTGTTTTCAGGGTGCTTGGGGGCCCAGTGTCTGCCAAGACAGCCATTGCCCTTAAACTAGCTGATCATGATGGTAGTGCACTCAACATCCTGAAATCAAAGAGGTCCCCCCAGTTCCTACCCCAAGCCTTGATATGTAAATGTTGCAGGAGGTTAGGAAATATTTACTGAGCCTAGTACCTGTGTGAATACACAGAGATATAACCCAAATATTTTAAAACCGGAAAAAAAAATCATACTGTTTTGTTCAAGGATTTAACTTACTAAACGTAAATGACAGGACGGAGTGATACAATATGTGAACTGTGCTTTTCTAGTGATTCTGTGCCCTGTCCGTGTTGCAAGTTAAATTAAAGATTTTTTGAAAAGCAATGTAAAAATGATTTACTGCTCTGTAATTGGTTTCCTGAAAGCAAAATGATATTTATGTGAGCAACCATGAAAGATGCAACTACTATAATTTATCGTGCAAGAGTATTTTTAAAGTATATAGAATGACTAAAGCTTAAGTGTATTAAATATTGTAGAGGAAGACATATTTGGGCCATAAATCTAGACTTCCCTTGGAATTTGTATTCTCTTTTCTCTGCCAGGTGTATGAAGATTTTTAAGTTCTTGGCCTCAGTGGGAGGAAGATTTAGGATTTCAGGAATATATTAGTATCTTTTAAATTTCTATTGTTTATTGATGATATCTATCTATAAATGTTTTAGGGAAGTGTTGACTGTAACAATACCCGCTTTAGCTCTGTGCAGTTGTCTGACAACCAGTGTGGTAAGGATGGATGGAAATGCTGTGTTTTGTTGTTGACAGGTACATCTCAGAAGCGCTCGGGCACCTGGGCAGGCAATAAAATATTAAGGGTTGCTCCCGGAGCAGTTTGCATTGCTTGATGTGTGAACATATATAGGGTTTATAATTGGCCTGGCCATATGGCTGCCTAGGATTAGACTCTTCATAGCCCACTAAACCCTCTGCTTAGAAGCAAGAACATGGAGAGAGTTTATTTTAAAATGTAATTGCCGTGTTACTGAGATTTGAGTTTGAGCACTCGGAATAAACCATATTTCTGTTTAGTGCTTGGTTGGATGAAAAATTTCAGTCATAACCACTCCCCATCACAGAGTGAATAAGAAGTACAGCAGTGAGGTCCATGTCATTTGTGGAGTTGTGTTGAGGAGTTTGGGAGCAAATGGCTCATGGGAAACATGCAGAAAACCTGGAGTCACTTACGGGACCTGGATGCCTTCAAATGGGATCGGCGCATGTACTGTTACCATTCCTTCAGTTCTGATGTTTTTCTTTTGTTTAGGTAATCTTTGGTTCTTAGTGAATCAAAGGAGAAATGGGAGGAAAGAGCCCAGGTGACTATTGCTTACAAGCAGAATTTGGGAGATAGTGTGAATCAGCTTAAAAGGCCACATAACACAGATGAAAGAGTGATTCTTGCTTCACTAATTTAATGTGGCCACTAAAAACTCTAGGAACAGTCAGAGAAGCATTTCTAATATATTGTGGGTTCTGCATCCAGTTCAGGGTGAAAGTTAAGGAGAAATGCTTTCTGGAGGCCTATCCCGCCTGCTGAAAGCTGATTGGTCAGTCGTTGTGGCCTGTTCCCTCTTGGAAGTAACCTTCAGGATATAGGCTGGAGCTGATGAGAGAAAGCAGGGCTCTCTGAAATGCCCCACTAGAAGGTCAGCCCAGTGTTCCCTAAGGAGGGAGTCCCTTTGTGCTTTGAACGTGACTGCTGGGTTTTGATTCTGTGTTTTTAAAATATCCCTGACAGGCTGAAGGCTTAGGTTGACCCTTTTACAGCTCCACCCTTGGCCTTGGGATGGACCCTTGAGAACTGTTCTTTGGTGTTATTTAGTTCATTGCTAGCCAGAAACCTACTAAGAGATAAAGAGAGGCCTCTGCCCACTTGACATGTTAAGACTGGCCCTGACACTGTGATTGTCAGCTGGGTGGGGCAGACTTTCAGCACATGCGGAAGTGAGACAAGGAGATTTCATTTGTGAATCTGACTTCCTGTATTGCTCAAGCTGGGTACTAGAGTGCCTTTTGGAAATCATGGCGAAGAGATGGGGAGTTGGGGAGATGAAATGAGCTGAAAAAAAGCAGTGTTTCTGCACCCCTCCTTTCACGTGCCCATGGTCTTCATGGTAGCCACTCCTGTCATGTGGTCTCTGTACCCTCAAGTTTTTGCAAAGAAGTCAATGATCTGTGAAGAAAAACAAGAATGAATAATACCTACTATTTAAAAGAATTCCTAGGCAAAGATTTTCCTAATACATATTTATCCTGATGTGTTTACTGTGTGTGTGTGTGTGTCTGTCTGTCTGTCTGTCTGTCTGTGTCTGTGTATCTGGGAGTCTATCTTGTCTGACTGTGTTTTGGAGGTTTTAGGGTTGGTTTTGTTTGCTTGCTTAAACCTAGGGAATGCCTAATATGTGATATTTAGTATGTTTTGTAATCATCTTATCCTAATACCTTGAAAAGTTGGCCCAGTTGAATTAAATTCCTTTGAATCCTTTATATGATTCAGTGCTATTTGAACTAGTATTTGAGAATAACTACTTTTAAACCCTCAGAAGCACTTAGTTACAATTGTTGGCCTAATTGCACGTTATTTTCACTCATTTAGACAAGTCCCTAAGGGCTTTTGAGATAGTAGCCCTTGTTATAAGTCCTTCCAACTAGAAAAACTTCATTAATTGAAAAATAATCTCCAATTCACTCTATATTAAAAATGAGTCATTTTATCAAACCAACTTAAAGAATGTGTTTACTGGTTTTGTGTGTGAGGCTAGGGATAGAATTCTAGGGCCTCTCACACTGTGTGTGTGTGTGTGTGTGTGTTCACACAAGTGGGAACAAGTGTGTGTTCCCACCAAACTACACCTCTTTGTCTTGGTTTGTTGTTGTTTGAATAAATTTCACTTCATCACAGAACGTTTTTGCTCATTTCTTAGTCATTTCTGCATTATCCTTGTCTCTACTAATGGCAGTGCTCGTCTCATAGAACTGTTTAGGACTTTCCCACAGCAATGATAGCTATGACCTTAAAAAACAACAGTGTGCCCCCCCCCCCATTTATTTGGGTATTAAACAAATATGTCATTAGTATGCTTAAGGGCTAGGCATGGCTGCTCCATTGTTTGTTTGAGACAGGCGGTGGTTCTGAAAGCCAACCTGTTCTGAAAGCTCACTATATATAGTCCATGCTGACTCTGAACTCAGCCTTCCTGCCTCTGCCCTCCAGGTGCTGGCATTACAGGCACGAGCCACTTGGCTCAAGTGTTTGACTCTTAAGGGAAAAGAAAAGCATTTGTTGGTAGATGGAGGCAGGAGTTCAGGGTCGTCCATGGTCACGTACAAAATAAGAGACCAGCCCGGCCTGGGCTAAGACCTACCTAAGACCTTGTCTCAAGAAAAGAAAGGAAAGGGTGAGTGTATTTTTAAGCCAAAACTAAGTGGAGAACTGCTTCAGATCCCCAGTGGGCTGGTGCCTACTTTTTATTTTGTAAAATATTTTGAGCATTTCTATTTAGCATTCATTATGCTCTAAATAGAAGCAGAACACTGTAGCTCTTAGATCCTGGGAGAGGCAGGTCATGAGGGCTCACACTGTTTGGGGACAGTCTGTGACTCTTGATGTTTTAAATGTGGCAATTATGACCTTGAAAAACTGTAACGCTTAATATTGGCATTTGTTGGTCATGTCAGATGAACCCGAACTGACCAGTGCTGTATTTCGGTGAAATCTGATGCTTTTCTTTTTTCTCTGTGTGCTTTTCTTCGTTATAAAACCGTTTCCAGCTTATATCTATCAAATGTGGGTTTGTAATTCGGAGACAGCAGAGGTGGAGAGGTCTGTCCTCGGATGTCTCATGTTTCCTGTCCCGGAAGGACCCTGTCGTCTTCCTCGGTGATGACTTCTTTAGCTTCTCTTTCTCCTCACTCCTAGACAGTCTTCTTCCCAGTGGCCTCTTCCTGCTTCCTGCAGAAAGTGGAAGCTCAGTACCTTCATGGCCTGCCTCGCCAGTTAAAGCCCTGAATTCATTTGCTGCCTGCTGTCTCTGGACTTTCTCTCTTCTTGCCCCACTTTAACGTCTACCATCGTCTTGCACTTAAGACAGTGAATGGGTTTATTTTTTTTTTAAACTGGCGTGCAGTATGGTCTGTTATAACAACATGTTTATTCATTCGCTTGTTATGCATCTGGATGTGTGTGCGTGTGCCATAGCACATGTGTGGAGATAACAGTGTGTGGCAGTTTGTCCTCTCCTGAGGATCGAACTTGGGTTGTCAGACTTGGTGGCAAGCACCTTTACTCACTCAACCGACTTGCTGGCCCTGCATGCTGCTCATTGCAGTTGACGTACTGGCCTCAGTACAGTTGAAAGTTTTCATGGAGTCAATCCTGCCCATGCTTTTGTACTTAAGTGTTCTCTTACCTAAGTTCTGCCCTTGTTCTCCTTCATGGTAGCTATGGGTTTCTAAGTACGTTTCCTGTAGCTAGACATCCTCACTGCCCAACTCCATCTCACCTGCAGGCATAGAGCTCCTTGCACTGTCTGCTGTGGCACAATGTAGCTCACGGCCAGCCATTTCGAACCCCACACCCCTTCCCCACCCTCTGTGGGATCTGCACCCCTTACACTGGAATCTGCCACCCACATGTCTAGCTTGATAACTTGCTCTCTTCTCTCTGCTGGAAATAGCCTTTGCTGCCTTCTCCATGTGCCTGGCTCTCTTTCTTCAGGCTCTTTTTTTTTTTAAATATATTTTATTAATTCATTCATATTTCGTCTCAATTGTTATCCCATCTCTTTTATCCTCCCATTCCTCCCTCCCTCCCAGTTTCCCCTTACTCCCCTCCCCTATGACTGTGACTGAGGGGGACCTCCTCTCCCTGTATATGCTCATAGGGTATCAAGTCTCTTCTTGGTCGTGTGCTATCCTTCCTCTGAGTGCCACCGGGCCTCCCCATTCAGGGGACGTGGTCAAATATGGGGCACCAGAGTTCATGTGAAAGTCAGACCCTACTCTCCACTCAGCTGTGCAGAATGTCCTGTCCATTGGCTAGATCTGGGTAGTGTTCTTCAGGCTCTTAAGAAACTCTCTTGTTAACGTAGAACTTGCTCAGCCCCTCTACTTCTGTTCAGTCTTTGTCTGGACTCACAGGTTCTGTGCGCCCAGGGATGTGGTGTTCTAATAGAGCAGGGGCAGGGATCATGTGTACACTGCGCAATGGTAGGCACGTGTCCTGACACCTCCCTGCAGCCCAGCTCTGCTCATGGGTATGGGAGCTGTGCAGTGTGTTCCAGGAGTCAATCACATAATTTAACGAATGACTAGGAGGAGGAAAGAGACCAGGAAGGAAAATTTGTAAAACTGACATATTAAACCTCCTCACAGGTCATATTTTAAAAGTGACAGTCTGGACATTTTGTTTCTAATTAAAAAAAAAAAAAACCTGATAAATTGAGGCTAATACTACTGTAAATATATGTTGATTCATCTCAGCGAGTGTAAGTTAGCTGTTATATAGTTCTTGGTTGCCTTTCTTGAGCGCCTAGTTGTCTCTAGGAAAGCAAATGCAAGTTAGTGGAGATGTCTAAGGGAGCTTTCCACTCCTTTATATTCCTCCCGTAAAACACAGGACTGTTAGGCTACACTGGACTGTAGGAGTTGGTTTCTTGGACTGTTTACTTACTGGGCCTACCAGAGAACCTGCTGTTCAGTAAGCCGAGGTTTAGAAGGCCGGGTACATTCCACCCTTCCTGTAGGTTGGAGTCAGATCTGGTGTTGACCATTAGTGGGAGGAAGCAGGGAGCTAGTCGTAGAACGGCATGGTGCACTGGCACCTCCTAGGAAATCCAGCCAACCAACTTGTCTTCCCACGTGTCGCAAGTTCATTTCATCTTCCTCTGCTTTACTCTGCACCTTCCAACAAACGCAATTGAACTCCGTGTCCCCTCTGTGGTAAATATGGTTGGTTGAGCCATACGGTGGTATAGAGCTTGTCTGTGTTGTCTCTCAGGGCTGTCACAGAGCACACAAAAGGTGGCTTAGTGTTCTGTCAACCTGACTGGTTCGTTCTGTTCCAGTGGTTGGTCTGGCTGCCCTGATTTGGTTTAGCTTCAGAAGGCGTTTGTAGGTCGACAGCTTCCTAGCGCCTCATAAGCTGCTAGAATACAATATGGGCCTTCAGTACCCCGCAGCTCACCCCCTTCCCCACCCCCACCCCACCCCAACCCCCACCCGCCTTCTGCATCTCTAGGTTCAACCAATGACATGTTTTTAAAATATTTAATCTACACGTGGTAGTGCGCACCTTTAATCCCAGCATTTGGGAGGCTGCATTAGGGAGGCTGAGAACCACTGCTCTAAACAGTGCAGTATGTGACTGTTTACACAGCATTTGTACTCTCTTAAGGATGACAAACCATCTTTCTATGATTTCTAGTATGCAGAAAGAGGAGCCTTAAATCATATGCAAATTTACCGTCTATAATAAGAAACTTGCTCATCTCAGATTTTTATGTCTGAGGAGGGATCTTGAACCCATCCCCCCGCCCCCCATGGATGCTGAGAGCTGTTTTTGTAGCTGCTGTTTTATGGAAATGATTCTTTTTAGATGATAATGAATTCATAATATCGTGTGGATGACTTGACAATGGTTCCGTATTTCAATGACCCATTGATAAGTGTAGTCTAAAAATTTCCAAGAATTATGCCAAGATATTAAGAAGATATGGCACCACCACCCCACCCCCCATACCTATCAGTTCCAAAAGTATCCTCAGGGCAATTACAAGCCATTATTTAGGAATATCATACAATAGTTGCACAGCTGATACCCAGGCTTACGGCATAGAAGTCATTAATCATGCATGCTCTTGACAGGGAGACTATTTTCTAGGTTTTAAAAGAAAATCTTAAAAGCTTATGCTGCTTTGTTTGCTTTTTTATTAAATAGTCATTTGGAGCCAGTAACTTAACCTGATTTTCATAAATGTGCTGCTAGCTAGAGGCAGCCAAAAAACAAAAAAACAACAACCCATGCTTTCATAGTTAGGGTCCTTGTTTGAACTTACGTGTGAGATCATGATAACTCTAGTAACTGCTTGAATTGTTCTTTTTGAGTAATAGTGCAGACCCCAAATATGGGGTTTGGTTTATATGGCCTGGCCCTGCCTGCTCTTTGGAGTTTATGGAAACTTGTTAAATGCAATCTCCTGATTAAAACCTGTCATTGGCCTTACTGTTCTTCTCTTCGTCCTCCAAGATGCGAGCCCTTTCTAGTTCACTTACATATCCTGGTTTTGTGTTGGGACTGTACGTTTACAGGTTGAGCTTCCCTGGACTATGTCTTGTCAAATGGTTTATACAAGCTGGGCTCCTGGCTTTGTATCCCCACTACAGTGCCTGGCACACAGTAGGACCTCAGACATATTTGTTAGAAATATCCAGAGAAATCACTCTGGCTGCCTTTGACAGAATGTTCCCCCATATTTAGGGGTGAAATGTTCTTAGGAAGATGGAAGCCATCAAACATTTCAGCTTCTGTAATACATTTTTCCCTGTTGTATGAATTTTCTCGTGAAAGAATCATATTCCAGTCAAAACAAAACAAGTCTTGTCTTCACACTTACTTCAGCTTTATTTTCTCTTACTGAACGCTTTACCTCCACCAGAATTGATATATAGGTTCAGTAAGGCTCGAGTCATTTGGGGGCAAATTGTGCAGGAAAGACCTGGCCCAGAAATGTCTAAAAATGGAGGACTTCCTTCCCCTCTGTGGATCCGTGTGCCTGCTCAGAGAGAAAGTGTCACCAGATGAGCCAGACCATCAGTCCCGGGTAGTTCATTGAGCCCAAGTACCCTTTGCCCTTCGACTTGAAAAGGTTTTAGTAGGCCTTGGTACTGAGGGCACCCCCTGTAAGGCAGCAGGAATAAACCTAGCAGTTAAAAAGAAGTCGACTTCTGCTTCAGCGTGTACACTAACACTAACTTGTGCTGAAACTTCTAATGATGGGTTTGGTTGAGAATTTGGTTTAGGGGCTGGGGCTCTTGACAAGATACCCAGATACTTGCCTGTGTTCGTGAGGGACAAGATTGGTCTGTCCACCGGGTTTATATTGATCCAAAAGTCATATCCTTTGTTACAAGTTAACTCAAGACCTTTTGGGTGGCCAGGATGAGAGGCCACACAGCACACTCACAGAAGTGTCAGGTAAGAAAGAGAAGCATAGTTACTGGCAAGCTGACAGGTAGGAACTTACAAGTAACTCGGCCTTACCTGGGCCGCAGACCCTACACAACGCACAGACTTAACCCAGTTCTGATTTGGATCTATTGTATTACCAAGCACGCTGGAACGTCTCCCAAGTAGTTTCCACGGCCACTGTTTGGAAATAAGATAGGTCGGAGCCCATCGGCAGCTCGTACTGGAACAATGGAACGGGAATACACATCTTTTCTCCATTACTATGCTTTCTAGGAAAGGTTTAGGGGATGGGCAAAGGGGTGAGTTGTTTTGGTTTTTTTTTTTAAAGGAGCAATTAAATTCCTCTTTAATGCTTTCTTTTTCTGCACAAAGGGAAAGGATTGACGGTACTGCTCAGTGAAGCGCTGGCTGGGCAAGGGTGGTGCTGGAAGTTCAGTCCACAGGACCATTAGGTGAAAGAAAGGAAGGGAGGGGAGAGGAAACTGTACTCCAAGAGAGGACCCAGGCAACCAAAAAATAGATGTTTTGCAAGTTAGGGAACTTAAGTTTGACACAGAGGGTGGTAAAAGAGTCAGAACAGTTGCAGACCTTGTAAACAAGAGATGTTGCCTTATTCTGTAAAGGATAGACAGGAAGCAATCCCAGCAGCTTCAGACCCTAGTTTCTGCAAAGAACACTGCTCCCCAATACCTCTGGAACCAACTCTTACAAAGCAGTGGAGCTACATAATTTTTTTTTTTTTTAACACATTACATGTTGGTTCCAACTCTATTTTTTAGAGAGCCAGGCAGCTGTGTTGTCAAGGTGATACATGCGTGAATAGGGTCCCGGTTGATGTGGGGTATGACATATTTATAATTTTGAAATTTTCTAGTAATGCCTCTTTAATCACATGGTGGCTTCATTGATTTTTCTGTTCAATTAAAATTTTAACTGTCTTAACAGCAAGTTATGTCACCAAAGAATATGAAGTCATCAAGTGGGGAAAATCTGAAGAGCTGGAACACAGGGCAGCTCTATAGCGAGATGACCCTACTTACCAGGGACAGAGTGACAGAGTATTTATTTATTTATTTATTTTAACTTAGAAAACAGTACAGAGGGCTCCTGAAATGTCACCCAGGTCCCCTACTGTTCTTACATAATCATAATCCAGTTATCACAACCAAGAAACTTATATTGACACAATATTCTTAGCAGGCTTTAAGTTCTACCAGTTTTTCCACTGATAATGCTTTTTTCAGTTCCAGTCTTGGCATTGATATACCTTGTCTATGATAGGCCTGCTTGCCTTTCTGATTTTACGTGACACTGCCACTTTTAAAGAATACTGATTCAGTATTTTTTCTTGCCTGCTCTTAAACTGGACTCTCTAATCATGGCAGTAGGTTTGTGCATTTGGCTGGTAAGACCTGTGGGAAGAGTGTATTGGCACTCCTTGGTGTATCATGCCAGAATGATACCTGTATATCTGTGATAGGAGGCATTAATGTTGATTACTTGGATTAAATGGTGGTTTGGAGGCTTCTCTAGACATGAGCACTTTCCCAGAATTGGAACTTACCAGCACCAATTAATACTGTGGAGCACCAGTGGCTGTTTTCTATTTCTCTCTGTGCTTCTCTGGTCTTTTCTGGAAGGAAGGTGCTATTCCTTCTTAAAGTCTGATCATTCATTCTCTCAACACACTTTTCTCCAATTAACTTTCTAGGAGGCTGAAGGTGACCTAAACAATGGAGATATGTTTTTAACATTGAAATGACAGTCCACTAGATCCTAGGAATGTCTTCATCGCCTGGCCTGGAGACCACAGAGGCTACGTACAGTTCTAATGTGGATCTGTCCTATTCCTAAGCCCTTTGAAGCATTATCCAGTTTCCATAGCCTGAAAGTCTTTCTGACATGGCTTGTTCATTGAGCCTATAGTTAGTAGGGCATTATTGGATAGATGTGGGACTCACCTTTACTGGAAAGAATTTTGATTTTCTAATTTCAGCCTTTCGCTATCTGCCACTAGCCATTGTTATATGTTATCCAAACTCTTTTTATTTACTTTGCCTAGAACTTTTCTGTAGGTGACCGTCGTTGGGGGAGGGTACTTGGTAGCATCTACACCTGAGAGTTATCAGATCAGTGAAGGAAATGAGATGTATTTCTTTGAAGCCCCACAAGGGGTACAAGTTAGAGATTAGAAACATAAGGAAGTTATCATCACTGGTTGAAAGGAATACCTAAGAGATCTGCAGATTTAAATCAGCCGTGACCGCTAGACTTTCACATGGCTGATTGTCATTACCACATGTCTTACCAAGCAAGGAGGGTGACAGTGTCACAGAGTCCTGGGCAGGGATGGTGGCCATTGTAGCCTCATTTACAGAGAAGGACATTGAAATGTCTTTTACACCCTGCATGAAAATTAGCACATGGTTCTAAAAACCCTTTGCTTTGCTTCCAGCTTTGCTATTGAAAATGCTATCTGGAGTGTCCATCAGTGAAGTTATCCTAAGATTGATGGGAATTGGGATAGGTAGGGAATAGAGATGGTAGAGATGCATTCTTGTGTTTGTTTTCTTGAATTCTTCTCTTGCTTAAGAGCTGGGCACCTCCTTATAACTTAATCCTGGACCTTGAAGTTCATAGCCTCCCCGTGCCCATCAAAGACCCTGCCAGCAGTGAGGTCAAAGGCTGTAAGGAGCAGACTGATCTGATCAGATGTTCCCTTAGCTCCACTCAGCCCTATTTATTCGTAGGTGTTAGTGCCCAGAGCATCCCTGTAGAACCTCAGAAGTGGGGCGGAGGACAACTTAAATAAGTTCCCAGCCAAAAAGCAGCTAGCCGCAACTCTAGGGGAGGTGCTGGGCTCCCTTGTCACTGCCTGAGGTGGTCTCCTCCTGCCCCTCAGCGTTCCTGTTGGGAGTATTCAGCTGACCCTGGAAAACTACAAGAGTCTTCCGCAGTGACCCTGGGACTCCTTTTTGCTGGAGAAGTTTCAGTCTCCACTCAACCTTAACTCCCACCAAGGCCACCAGGACTGGAGGGCTGACCTCGGAGTGAATATGCCGCTTGCTCCGATTCACCAGCAGTGTTATTAGCCAGGCTGTAGTTTGTTAGCCTTCCTTCCAGGAAGATTTTGCTTAGATAAAAGCGATAGCCAGCATGTAGGGCCTTACTATGTGCTGTGCATTCCATGCACAAACTCAATTTTCACGTAGATAAAATTTACTGTTCCTGCTTAAGAGGTGAGGAAAAACCAGGACGGTAGTAAAGTTACAGAATTTAACCAAGGCACCTAGGAGACAGCAGGTGTGGGATTGGAACTTAGTCTTGCTCCAGAAAATACATTTTTTGGATTTTGTTTTTGTTTGTTTGTTTGTTTTAAATCAAACCATACTGCCAGTTAGTAGGAAACCAAGCTCCGTCCCCAGCTATCGCCTGGCTACCATGTGCGCAGCACAGCCACTCATGCTGGCTGGGTCAGATAGCTAGAAGTGCTGGCTCAACCCTGTTTAACACAGTAGCTGTGAGTGGAGGAATCCCTTCTTGAGAGACTGTCTTCCTTTTCCCCAGATTTTGTAGCAGAATCACTGGGAGCATCGGGGCGATGGCTGTGGCTGGGTGCAGCAGCATTCATTCTATATGCCCATTGATGAGATGCCTGGGAAGCTCCAGATTCACTTATTCGTTGAAGGGACTCCTTGCTACCAGTCCCAGGGCCCCAGAGCCCCTGACGTAGATCTCTCCTCTAAAGCAACAAGGATAGTGCACACCCCCCAGTCCCCTTTGGTCTGAGGTATTTGCAGCTTTGACAGTGGATGGATGCGTGCTCAAGTAGTCCCTCATCATTTCATTTGGCAAAGAAAGCAATTTACTCACCATCGTTGTGTCTGTCATCCAGAGAGTGCTGCCTCCGCCACCACCCCCACCCCCACCCCCAGCCCCGCCAACGCCACGGCCACTACCACCAACGCCAATGCCAACGCTGCCAAGGCTTCCAAACCACAATATTACTAGTCTTATGGTTGTTTTGTCAGGTGAAAACTCCTTTGATCACTGAACTTTGAGACAGTCCATGTGGTTAACTTTTTAATCTATATAAAGCGTTGCCCCTCATAGTTTTAATTGCACGCTCCATTCTCCCCCCCCCCCTTGGATATTAATTGCTTTCACAGTGGCACTGGATAACTGAGCCTCCTCCTTCTTGAGTGGGACCATTCTAAGAGGGTACCACAAAGGAGTCACAAGATGCATTGTGAGGAGAAACTGAAAGAAAAAAAAAAAAAGAACCATATGCCACACCTGCTTCAGGGCTTGCTTTCTGTGGTGGCCAGCTAAGAGTTTGTTCCTTATGACATTACTGAAGCCAGAGGGAGGAATGAGGAAGCACTGACATGAGGCTACAGGGAGGGAGGGTGGGAGGGAGGGTGGGTGCAGGTGAGAGCGCTGCTGGAGTCCTTGCTGTTTCTTTAGGTTATTTGGGAAGTGGAGTATAAGTTGAAATGCAGTCTTCTGTCATGACGAAGTTACCGATTACATTCCTACAAACCACCAAGAAAGCCATTCCAGTGTCCTATGGAGCAATACTTGCATGGTAGTGGGTCACACCTGTAATTCCAGGTGTGCTTAGAACCATCTTGAATTATATAGCAAGCTCAAGATTAGCCAGGAATACAGCTAGACCCTACCTTCAGAGGGGCGGGGCAGTGGCAAAGAACAGTTTCATTGTTTCAGCAGGATAAGCCAACACACAGACACACACACAGACACACTCACTTACTCTATTTATCCCGCCCCCCCCCCTTTTTTTTTTTTTTTTTTTTTTTTTGAGACAGAGTCTTTATATAGCTCTGGCTGTCCTGGAACTCACTTTGTGTAAAACGAACTGGCCTCAAATTCACAGAGACCTGCCTCTGCCTCCTGAATTTTTTTTTAAATTGTTATGACAGTCTTTAGCAGCCCACTCGGCTGTGGACCATTTGCGGTGTTTGTCCTGTACCTTCCCCACGTCTTATTGTTTCTGGCATGTTTATCCTTGCTGATGTCAGAAAGGAGGTGGAGTTGCTAGTCTTGACTTGAGATGCTGTGGCATCTAACAGTGCACTGCCAGTCGGGTGTCTTCAGAACATAGAAACAACTTGTGGAGACATCTGTAAAGTACATTTGAGAAACAAGCTGCCTTGCTACAAATAGGAATGTGTTTGCATGCCTCTATTCCGGCTCATCTGCGCATGGCCACCACTTTTCCTTGACATGTAGGGAATTCCATCCCCCTTTGCTGAGCACTTTGATGTTCATGTGCTCTTTGAAACGTTCTGAACAGGAGCTTCTACACTGCTAGCTTCCCCGCTTTGGGCATCCTCTTTCTAGATAATCTCCTCCCTCTAACTCCCTTACAAGGGATTTTGCTTTTGTTTCCTTTATCTCTGTAGAGAGGAGTAAACATCTTGGCCATAATACACTAACAAAGATGGCCTCTTTGGAAAATTCCAGAACATGGTTCTTCCTCCCTATTCCTAGAGTGAGGCAGAAACTAGTGCTGTCTCTGGAGGTGGGTAGGCCTACTACCTGCCAACTCTGTCCACTCTAAGCTTGGAAATCCTTGCTATCTACACTGCTGTCCAATAAGAAAAGGACATCCATATTAAAGCTAACTTTACTCCATGGGGCTAACAGAAAAACAGTCTATTGTCCTATGGAGGGAAAAGCTGTGCTCAGCAGTAGGATCATTGTGCCTTCTGTTGCTTTGGGGGCCAAGGGAGTATTTCTTAAAAAAACAAACGTGTAAAAACAGAGATAGAAAGGCGGCTTCTTCTCCTCCTCCTCCTCCTCCTCCTTCTTCTTCTTTTCCAACCTAGCCTTTAAAGTTAAGGTACTCATTTTCCCTGACAATAATAAAATGCAGAGCTGTGATTAGAAAAGGTTGATGTAATTGGTACGCTAACAATCCTTATTTAAGACTTGTTTGGCTATTCCTTTTTTTGGTCAGTCATGAAGTTATTTTTGTTGAGAACCAAATCAGAACCATTAGTCAAAGACTAAATCAGACCTCAGGGAATGCTCACTGGTTTTTTGGCAAAGAAAGACAAAGGCCCTAGTTCTCTAGGGGTGGGTGTGTGTGTGTGTGTGTGCACGCGCTTCAAGACAGCTTTGTCATTAAAGTCTTTTCTAGTAAACCGGGCTCATTTTCATGGACATGTAACAGGGTCCATACAAACATTCTGTGGCAAGCCTGAGCACTTCAGAGTGGAAATAGAGACATAAAGGGACTTGCTTGTGCTGTGCTGCCTGCCCTTGCTAGTGCAGGATGAATATTTGTAGAACATACTTCAAAACTCAGTTGTAATCCTGCTTTGCACTTTTAACAACGTAGCATCACTAATAAAGCTTAAAGTTGTATTTGCATTATCAGGGTTAGAACTGGCTTTTGAAAGTTGTGAGTTGAGTTTTTTCTTGGCAGTACGAAGGTTTCCTCATTGACGTGTATGTGTGTTAACGTCAGTTGCACCGTTGAAAATGTTCCAACATGGGTTGGGGCAGGACTTATTCTAAGTCGTGTGTGTGTGTGTGTGTGTGTGTAAGTATATATGTATATGTGACTTGGAATATATACATATGCTCTAAGATATAGTCATTAACATATATATATATATACACACACACACATTCGCTAATGTATATATGTTGATTATAATGGACAAGAACTGTACACTGTGTTTTCTGTTATACATACTGAGGAAACCACAGAGATTATAGAAATAATGGAACAGGACTGTTTTCCTTCTTTTTGCTTCTTTCTTGATTTAAGTTTTGCCAGTTCCACGAAACTGGTTGAGTATAGGGGGCGGGTGTTAGTGTGTGTCTGTGTGCATGAGTGCAGATGCCCATGGCGGCCAGAGGCATTGGTTTTCCCTCAGAGCTGAAGGTAGAGGTGGCCGTGAGCTGCCCAGTGTGTGCGCAGGGAACTGAAGAGGGGTAATGCACTCCCAGCTGCTGAGTCAGCTCTTCTCCAGCCCCATAAATTTGTTCTTAAAGGTCCACTGATGACAATTTCTGGTCTCCACATGTGTACATACATGTGAGGGTACTTATACACACACACGCCACATACACACACCCTGTCCTTCAGCATTCGCTTTCTAGCTAACTCGCCTACTTGCTTTTCTTTTTTTCTCTCCTGTTATTTTGAGGGTTGTTCTATGTAACTCTGGCTATACTGAAACTAGCTCTGTACACCAGGCTGGTCTCGAACAAAGAGATCCCCCTGCCTCCTCCAAGTGCTGGGATTGAAGGCCTGCACCATCACTGCCCAGCATTTTCCTTCATTTAAAAAAAAAAAAAAAAACCTCGATCCATTGAACAAAATGAAAGAAGGAGAACATAACCATTAGCAACTTTCTCTGTTCCCACGGGGCAGCAGAGAAGTTCTCTGCTGGTCCTGAGAGTGGGTTTTAGGTTTGTTGCTGTTGTTCGTGGGGATTTTGTTTTGTTGGGGTTTTTCCCCCACCATAAGTAAAGGTCTGCTAAATCAACAGTTGCTGGAGAAGAGGCAACCATGTGGAGCTGGAACCACAGTCTTAGCAGCGGTGCACTCCCCGGCGGTGAGCAGGAAGGCCTCAGTCTTCTTCCTGCAGCTAAGGCACCGGCACTGCAGGAACGCCTGTGAACTGAGCGCTTGCCTCTTCTTTTTGTTTGTTTGTTTTCAGAGCAGATGGGTTTGTTTGCTTTTTGCTTAAACATTAATCAAAAATCAATTTCTGGCTATGTAAGTGGTGTTAGATAATTCTCATTCCGGCTACAGTAAATAATATCTATTTGTTCATGTTAGATAAGTCTTGAGTAGTGGCAAAATGTAAAATAGAATTACATGAGCTATGACATATGGCTATGTGTTTTATAAATTAATGCCTTTATGCGTGTGGGAGGAGAAGTAATTTAACTTACTGACAAAAGGAAAAGCAAGGGGAATTCCAGAGAAAGGAGAGACTACTGAGTGGAGACAAATTTTGGATGATAAAGAGAATATGGTAATTTAGTTCAGTTTTTCCCAGTAAATTGTTACAATTTATTTGTTGGGATAATAAACACTAGGAAGGAATATTGCAATCCCTGAACATTTTTATATACTCTCAATGCTTTCCCATCTCTCCTACTTGGGTCAGGAGGGACAAACCATGTCACACACCTAAGGACATTTTCCTAATGCAGCAGGGATGACTATTTGTAAATCAATTGCCAGCATTGTTATGTGTGCTCAACTGTAACTAGTATTTCCGTGAAGTTTAAGTCTTGCTAAGTAACTTTATTTGTGTGTCTGTATGTGTGTCTATAGAGAGTCTAATTGTTGCAATTTGAAATCCAGAGAGAAGGTGAGAAGTTATTAAAAGTGCTGTACGTGTTTCTCCCTTTGATGGGTTTAGATCTGCTAATTGCAAAAAGCCTGTTTTTAAGTCAATCAGCGAGAACTTTTTTATGCCTTTTCTTAAGATGCGCTTAGCTCTGAAAAGGCCAAAAGTTTAATGAAGCTTCTAAATGCCAATCTCTTCCTCCTTCTCCTGGAGAATGTGCTTCAACTGTACTGCATTCGCATTGTTTAAAATACTAGTAATTCCACAGCCAGGCCGCTGAAGGTAGCTGAGAAATCACACACGCCTAGGCCTGGTACCCTAGCACACACCACGTGTGGGACCTACCAGTGTGTGTGTGTGTGTGTGTGTGTCTGTGTATGTGTCAGTGTCTGTGTGTGTGTGTCAGTGTATGTGTGTGTGTCAGTGTGCGTGCGTGCGTGCATGTGTGTGTGTGTGTGTGTGTATTTAAATCCAGAAGGATTTTGCCAGGTCCCTCAAACTTGGTAAACTCTGAAGTCTATATATACAGTAAGTGTTCAATAGCACTGGAGTAAAGAGAAATACAAACAAGTAAAAATCTATACACACAAGCCCAGCGTGGCGGTGCACACCTTTAATCCTGATGCTTCAGATGCAGAAGCAGAAGCGTCTCCCACGCATCCAGGGCCAGCCTGGTCTACTCACCGAGCTCCAGGATAGCTGGGGATACACAAAAAGACCTTCTCTCAAAAGAAGAAAAACAAGATGTATTTAGACATATTTAAGTGGACCTAATAAGATTACGTGCCAGAGGTTTAAGTTGGTGTGTTTTATTAACAAAATAGGCATTTCTGCTTTCCCTGTGGGTTGTGTTTCGGACTTTATTTTTGCTTACCCTCATACAGGAGTGCATCCGGCATGGTCGCCTCTGAGGCACTCTGGATACACGCAGTTTGGGAACTTGTTCTCTTTTCCCTCTCCGCTGCCCTTCCGATCCCTGCATTCTCTCTTAAGCTTTTGTTGCCCATGAACCATCTGTTTGCAATTGGTTGGCAAGGTTTTATCCTCCCGTGTCAGATGCATTGATTACTTCTGTCGGTTTTCTGAGTGTTTTACGCAGTGGTCCTGGTAGCAGATTACAGTGGTTAGTGCTCAGTGCTCCTACTCTTGCCTGTGAGTGCTCCAAAGTAGCTGTCGTTGTCGTCGTCGTCGTCATCATCACCACCACCACCACCACCACCACCACCATCACTCTCTCCTAAGCTCTTACCTCATAGTAGATTCAGTGAATATTAAGTGTACCCTAATTGAATAAAAATTTTTGTACTATAACACTGAATTGCCGCCTGGCAGAATCAAAGGTTAGAGGTGTGAGCCTGATGAAGACTCAGGTTGGTAGCAGCTCCCGAGTGCCTTCTCTGTTGTCCTCGGCTGCACTGTCACACGGCATCGCGTACTGCTGACAGCAATGTCGTTTGACTTTTGCATCTTTAAAGGAAACGTTAATTTTTCCAGGGAGTCTCTGTTATCAGCCAGCGGAAAGATTCTGTGACTCTATGTGTTTCTCTTTGGATCTTACTAGCAGTGATATCAAAGTTTGCTCCTCCTTTGTAAAGATTTTGGCTTACGCCAGTCTGCACAAGGCATGCCTAAAAACCAGACCTCTCCATGTGCTGACAGTGCGTTTGTACTCTGGGGGCGTTGAACTGTCTTAACATCTTCAGTTAATTCCCCCATGCTTTAGCTAGCTGCTTATCGGGTGGTTATTTAAAGGGATCATTGGATACACTGATGTTTTACTGCGTAATGGCCAGGGTGCAGGTACAACAGTGGCTCTCCTAAATTGGGAAATAAATGGATTCAGAGAGAGATTCTGAGATAAGTGCAACGGTGCTGTACTGTCCTGCCTCTCAGCGCAGCTGCACTGGGGGGGATTTTCTCCCCATAGCTCCACTGAGAAATTGGGTGACTGTGGGGTGATCTGCTGGCCATTCCTTTAGCAATGCCCCAAGGCATCCGTCAGTCTCTGATTCTGCAAGCTGGGCTTCTCAGCGGCTCCTGTGTTGAATAGGGGAGCAGTCATTTGCTGCTGCCTTCTGTGACGAGCAGGGGCTAGCTCTAGTGACAGGTGGAGATGGGGGTACGTGGTGCCGTTAGGAATCCTCAGACCAAGATCCCGCAAGCACAGACACTGTGGCAACTTGTCGTGGTCAGAGCAAAGATGCTTATTCAGGGAGCCCCTCGGTGGGCAGAGGTCTATGGCTGTGTTGTTACTGGCCAGGCACTACCCTGGGAAGACAGGGACCTCAGCCCAGGAGCCCTTTCTGAGACCCAAGCTGGGAAACTCCCGCGCTGCTGATAGGTTTCTGATGGGACCTCTAGGCTTGGAAGATGAGTGTTGTGTGCGGGGTTTTAGTCATGTCTGTTTCCTGAGAGGGGGCCTCACTGTTCACGCCCAGCTAGTCTGAAATTGGAGATTCTTCTTCCACAGCGCCCCTCGTCCTGGGATTAAATGTGTACACCACCACATCTGGCTGGATGTTTTATATTCTTAAAGGGACATACCTTTAAACACACAGCTCTGAAAGTGGAAACTTGGTTTTGTCTCATAAAAAGTTCAGCAGAACGTCTTGGTTATCACATGTATGAATGAGCTCATCAGCCGCCTTCTGTATGTCCAGGTCTGTGGGTTTTCATTGGTATAGAGAGGCGCATAGCTGCTGTAGTAGCCTAGCTGAGATACCTTCCTAAGGCGTGCCTGAGACATGCAGTTAGCTTTCCACTCTGCCCCAGGCCCTCAGGCTTTCTCCCAATACCGTTGACTCTGTTGGGCTAGAGGTTAATATCAGCCCCCACATCCAGAGTCTTGCCTGTGCCATGCAAAGCCATGCCCTACAACATCCAATTTGCTTACTTTGTAAATGCCAAATCAAAATCTATTGTTTTCTACTTGATTAGCACCTTAGTGTTTATTTATTGAGAGTTCTAAGGGCATCTCTCCGTCAATGACGCACTTGCCACTCAAGCATGAGGAACTGATTCAACTTTTAACAATGAAGGATTCAGCGGCACATGCTTGAAATCCCAGTTCTGTGGAAGCAGAGGTAGGTAGATCCCTGCGGCTCATGGCCAGCCCAGGTTAGTTCACCTGCTTGGTGACCTCCAGGCCAGCAGGAGACCCTGTCTCAAAAAGTAAGGCGGAGGGTATCCGAGGAAGAGCGCCCAAGATTGATCTGTGGCCTTGCACGTGTATTCGAATACATACAGAGATCCTAAGAGCATAGAATAGAGCATCTGCTGGAAATAAAAAGCAAATGCAAATGATTCGCTACACAATATCATAGAAGAAAAGATCCTCCCAGAGAAAATGATTTAAAACTTATAAGAAAATAGTACTGAAGAAAAAAAAAAAAGATACCAAATATAATGCAAATGTGTAGTGCAAATAAATGAAAAAAATATCTATTAGACAAGACTAATGAACATTAGCAGGATATCAGTTATCCCTGTATTTATAAATTTAATATACTTCAAATACTAAGTGGTTTCTTTTAATTATACAAGCTGACTCTACAGTCATCAATAATAATAATAATAATAATAATAATAATAATAATAATAATAATAATAATAATAATGGTGATGATGATGATAGTGCTAACAAGCACAAAGAAGAACATCCTGTGGCACCTAAGTAATTAAACAAGCAAGGTACCAGTATGTGAAGGGACAGAATAGTGGAACAGAGTAGAAAATCCAAACATGGATGTGAGAAGAGTGTGCAGACGTCTCATTGCCTAATTTACATCAGTGGAGCAAAGGCGCGCCCCTTACTTAACTGATGTTGGACTCCAAGTGAATCCAGAGTCAAAGTGTAAACAACCACAACAAACAAACAAACAAACACTCATAGTGGAGCACATCAAAATGTCTTTATTATAATCTCTGAGTATTCAGAGCCCCTGTGCATGAGAATCTAAAGTGTTTGGTGATGCACTGTGATAGCAAATCCGTAGGAAGGCAGCTGCACTTGGCAGAGGGCACCGGAAGATGGCATATTTGTTGTATGGAATTTGCCAAAATTTCTGAAGTGCCAGTGCCTGTGCCCTTTGCTATGGCCATTCTCCCAGGAAATTGACACACAGACACAGCAGCACACATGTGACATGACAAGTATACAAGGCCACTCACTCAGTGTCTCTCAAACTTGCTTTCTCATTAAAATTATCTGAGACTTTTGTTTCTACTGTTTTCATTTTAAGGCTCAAGTGATGGCTTCCAAACCAGTTAAATCCATTTCCGGGAAAGTAACACAGTGATTTAAATGTGCAGATGAGGTTGGGGACCGCTCAGGATTCATCCACAGCATGGAATACTGTTCATCTGTTGAAACAGAGTGACTGCTTCCGTTTTTTAAATTTTTACATATATAAAATGTACTCTTATCACATTTCCATTGCCTCCTTTTTGTCCCTTCTCCCCTTCTGTATCTCCTCCCTCTCCACAAAGTCTTCCTTCTGTTCTCATTGTTTGAAAACACAAGGCCCAGATGAGAGGAACATTGATCTGGCCAGTTTCACTTAAGCCGATTCTCCATCCCACTTGCCTTCCTGCCGATAGTTTAGTTCTATCCTTTACACCTGATAAAACTTGGTGTGTGAACGCCGCATTTTCTTCATCTTTTCATCCATTGATGGGCACCCAGGCTGAATCCACTGCTTGGCTGATGTGGATAGGGCTACGGTAACGTGGATGCGCTGTTACGTGTGACTCCGAATCACTGGGGTTTGCATCCAGAAGTGGGATGGGTAACAAGGTCGTTTGGGGCCATATTGGCTTCCATAGTATCCGAACTGCTTTATTTTCATTTCCGCGAACAGTGTATAAGGGCATGTTTTCCCTGCATCCTTGCCAATGTTTGTTGATGGTTGTCTTGATGGGCTCTGCATTGTGAATGGGGTGAGATTTGAATCTCTGTGTGGTTTAGATTTGCATTTCCCTGGTGGCTAAGGGTTTTCAGCATTTCTCCTGTATTTGTTGGTCGATTGTGCTTCTTTTGAGAACTGTCCATTTGATTAATTTGCCCATTTATTGGTTTTATTATTTGTTCTTTTGACATTTAAATTTTGTTCTTTATGTATTCAGTATATTAATCCCCTGTCAGATGAAAAGCTAACAGAGAGTGTCTTCCCTCTATTGTTTGCTTTGCTATTCAGCTTCTTAATTTGAAGGCGTATTTGTTGGTAGAGGAGACTTTCCATTTGTAAACACAAACAGATCTAGACCATATTAAGTAAAAAGAAAAGAAAAACTAACCCGTTTATTGAAGGCCAAATGAATGTTCTGTGCTATATAGTTTATGTATATGTAATACACATGCAGTATTATTATTTATTATCAGCTGATAGGACCGGTAGTCACCAAAAAGACAGCCTCTGGGCATGCCTGTGAAAATTGTTTTCATTGGGTTAACTTAGGTGGGAAGACTTACGGGAGACTCATCGTAAACCGGGCAGCACTATTCCCTGTCCTAGGGCCCTGGACTGTGTCAGTTCTCTCTGCTTCCTGCTGGAGGATACAGTATGGTGGCCAGCTGCCTGCAGCTCTGGCCATCCTGCCTTCCTCACTCTGCTGGGCTGTGAGCCAAAACACACCCTCCCTGCATTAGATTGCTGTTGTTGGTTATTTGTTCCCAGCACTGTTGGGAATAATTAATATACTATATGCTTTAAATATATTCTATTAGCTTTTGTTTTAAACCATGCAATAAAGCATTCCATTCACAAACAAGTATCTGCAATCTTGAAGCAAAGCTGGCTTTTATTGTTGGGGGTACCGATTTTTATCTACAAGTTTACCCTTTTCCACCACAAAGGCTTGAGAATATGGAGGGATGATGAAAAAAAATGTCACAGTAGGGTGTCAGCAGAAACTATGAGTCCCAGCTGCGGGTGGAGCCCCACAAGTCTCAGAGCACTGGATATTGCTATTTGGGGGATAGAGTAGACTGTGAGCAAGCCAGGGAACTCGAGGAAGGGAGGTGGCTCAGGGCCGTGATGGGGATGAAGCTGTGGGGTGGGCAGTTGTGAGGAGTCACTTGCTGAGATGGAAGGGTGAGTAAGAATCAGCCTCAAAGACACAGAGGAGGAGGCCTTCCAGCCAGAAAGCAGGGAGAGACGTCAGCGCTGACACACAGTGAGAGAGCATGGCACTGCTCAACCTTTAGAGATGGCAATGTGTTGATTCTGTAGATGCTTAGGTGACACCACCTTGAAACTTTGCTTTTCAGCTGCTCTTGGCTTTCCCAACAGACCACATGAGCTCTGGCTCTGTGGCTAATGCTGACCAGAAAAGTGAGGATGGAAAGAGACCTCCCTGTACTGCCCTTGGTGCACAGCATAGTCGGTCGGAGCTTGTGAAAGGTATGCCGAGAGGAAGTGACTTTAGGCAGAGTGGAAATTTGCCAAAGAGAGAAAACAGTTGCTGACCTGGCAGAGAAAACACAGTAATTACATGTGAGTAAGGAACCACTGAAAGATGTACAGTGGCAGGCGTACTCTGAATGTTAGGGAGGAGTTTTATAAGTGTTCGGCAGATTTGCAGCGTGCGCTTCAGTATGAGCCCGTCTCCACTGAAGACCCAAATCAGAAGATAATACCCTCCCAGCCCTCAGGATGTTCAGGGTCTTACTGAACTAGGCAGACTAGAAGCGTTAAAAGCCCTTTCAGAGACTTAGTGCTATGGAAATAAATTTCAGTCTTGTGCAAGAAGTTGGGTGGCTGGGCCAGGGAGAACAGTGGAGAACAGTGGCCTCTCCTGGGCAGGCAGGGGTAAAGTCTAGAAAGCATAAAAACCAATCCTGAGTCAAAGGATGTGTGTGGTCTGGGCAGGGACCTGGGAATAGAACGGCGTGTCTGGAGGGAGGGTGCCTGCATAGAAAGAAGCTACTGGTTTGGGGTCTGATGCCAGGCTTCGAGGACCAAGGAAAGTCTAAATCCATGTCCCAGGAAACGGAAGCTTTGTACAGCAAAAGTGACTTGGGGTAAGCGTTTGCTGGGGCTGCTTGTGCCTGGCTCCACAGGAGCCATAGCCAAGGCTGAGGGAGAACACTAGGGTGGCAGAGAAGAATGCCAGGTTCTCTGTTTGCACCAAGTCACCTCCTAGAATGTACCCTTCATTTCTGTCTTGAGCGCGGACAAGTGACAATATGGCCTCTGAAGAGTGTAGAATCAAGGAGCAAACACTGAAATGGAGAGCCCTCTTGCTGGCCTCCTTGTTCCCTTCTGCATAGAGGGGGCTTGCTCCTGATAGCTAGTTGTGTAGAGTTCTGGGGATGGTTATGCGCCAGGGTGAGCAGCGCCCCCATACTAGGAGCAGATGGTTTCCTCCTGCTGGGGTCCTGTAAGGATGGCGAGGCTGGAGTGAGGGGATTGGGAGAGTCAGGCAAGACTGCCAGAAATACTATGAAAAGGGCAAGTTAACGGCGTGATTTCTTATCAGGTGCTCCCAGCACCATCGTGTCCGTTTCTTTTTTGTGTATGTTCTTTATCCCAGCCACTTTGAATATGCTCAAGGGTCCTAAAACTTGTTTATCAAAAGATGGAGCCGGGCGTCTGGTGCATCAGCGTGCCATTAATGGCGTATTGTGTACTGCAACAATTTTAGTGTGTGGCTTAAAGCAACTTTCGAAAAAGATAAATCTAAAATTTTTATTCGACGGTGAGGAGTGGGCTCCTGCACAGAAGCGGCCAAATCGGTTACCTATTCCCTTTGGAGAGTTTTTCAGTCCTAAAATGAAGAAGAGTAAATGATGGAAACAAAACCTTTGAGGTTCTCGACAGAACAACAATGATGTGGCGCTGAAAGTCAGCAGTTCTGGCGCGCGCCGGGGGGGCGGGGGGGAAACGGGGGTGCTCCAAATGACGCCTGCGGGTGCTGACTTTTGGGGGCACCCCCTTCCCGCCCTCCCTGCTGCGGCAGCGGAGGTTCCTTTTGTCTCTGGTGCTTCCCCACCCCGCCCAGCTTGCCAGAGGGAGCTGGCACCGCGCGCCCTCCCCACCGCCCCTGGACCAAGGTTGTTTACTACTTTCTACTCGGAATAACACGCCAATCACTAGGGCCCGCCCTCCCTGTCAGCCTATCGGTTCGTTGGGAAATTCCACCTTTCCAAAGGACCCGGGCAGTTATTGGCTGGAGGACTTGTCAGTCAAGCGGGCATCCCGCAAGGATGCAGCAAGAGTATTAGGGACGCCGATCACCAGAGCCGAGGAGGAGTAACCTTCCCATAAACAAGATGGGCCCCCCAAGAAAGCACAGATTGGGGTGGGAAGCCCAGCCCAATCCGGGGGGGGGGGCTTTGGGGGGACTACTGGACTGGAGAGGGCCAAGCGCAGAGCCAGGGAATCCCTCCTTCTGCCTCCCGCCCCTGCTGCAGTTGTAAACACGTTTCCCTCCATGTCTGTTTTTCTTCTCTAACCGTGGCCATTACAGGCGGCTGTTTACAAAAATCCTGCAGGGCAGTGCTGTTCCCCTGGACCCTGTCCTCCATTACCCTTGCCTCGGGACACCTTTCTCCTTTTCCCGCTGTTAGGCACAGGCTAAAGGAAACTGCTCGGTAGTGCAGGCTTGTTTTCCTTTTCTTGCTGCAAGCGAAGCAAGTCATGCTGTAGCAGCAGCACCATTTCCCTGGAGGACTGGCTGGTTGGCTGTCCATCAGGAGCACCACGCAGCCTAAACAGGCGCAGCTTTAGGAGAAGGACTGGCTGGGCTTCTGTCGTCGTCGTCGTTGTTGTTGTTATTGCTGATTTGAGTCACACTGAATGTTGTTTTGAGTCTGCATTTTCTTCCAGAATTTCGTCTTGAAATCTACCCCCACTTACAGGTTTGGGATTTACACCCCTCAAACCCCGGCGCACGCCCCTTTTCATAAAGGCTGTATTGTGTTGAACTAAATGTTTTTCTACCTTGTGTGATCTGAATCAGGTTTCCCATTTCTAGCAGCACAATGTAGTTGTATTCTGTGTGGTAGGGGCGTAGTGGACATGAATTATTTGCGACAGGGTTGCCTGGAAGATGCGGAGTGGAGTTTGCGTGGCACGGAACCGCTCCAGTGCCCAAGGTTTCTGTTACACTGGCTCCAAGCAGGAAACGCAGGCAATATGGCAAAACACAGCACGTGGCATCCCATTCAAAAACGCTCTTTTCTAGAAGCTACTATTGCAGATGACATCCAATCTTGCTTAGATCTTTCTTTCTTTCTTTCTTTCACAAGCAGAAAAACTAACACATGGAAATTTGTTGTAGCTATTTAGGATGAAGCTTTTTTAACCCAGAAAGCGTGGTTTGGAGGCTCTGGTGAGAGGCCAGGAGGACTTTATGTATGTGCTTTACAAGATTTAGGGTTATAGAGACACATTACAGAACTCAACAGAGGAGGCCATGGACCTCTGGGCTCCTGTAGTCTTATCGCGATGGGCCCTGCAGGCGGGAAGTCATAGAGGAGGTGCTGCAGGGGAAGGTGGCTGCAGGTCGGAATGTGGGTGAGCCTTGCATGTCCTGGCCAGGAGTGGAGTCCCACGAGCAGCTTCCCTTGGCCTACCTGTGTGCGACTGTGGAAGACACTGGTTTCAAGTTATGAAAGCCTGACTTGGATCTCACTCGATGGCCCGTCTTCTCTCCCAGTTACCCATTTACTTACTTTCCCCGTGCCCCCAACAAGCAGTTTCCACCCCAGATGATCAAATCAGTGTGTAACGTGCCATTATGGGTAGCATGGAGTAAGAAAAGGTTAAGAAGGCTAGAGCTGGGGCAGAGTTGTGCCTCAGGGCTACAAAGTTCCTGGCATCATTGCCCCACCTTATAAAGTTAAAACCTGGGCAGGGGGCTGAAGGCAGAAAGGCATGGTACTCCATTGTACAGAGCTGTGCGCCCGCTTCTGTCCCCTTTTAGCTGTCTCTTCTGGACCAAGTAAGTTCGCCTCTGTTAGCCTTCTTGTCCCCTGCCTGAAAGGAAAGCAGTGCCAGCTGTGAGGGCTCAGTGACCTTTGTCATGCAGTGGGCTTGGTACCGGGCTATGCCCATGGCAGAGGTGCCTGAGCCTGGACAAATCATCTTGCCTCTTCCTTGTTCTGTGACCCTTCACCCGAGCCTCCTGCTTACTCAGGGTGGTACATTGAACTCATCTTTTCCTGGGTATTTGTGTTGCTTGCTCCCTTCTGGCCAAATCAGCCTGTTAATTTTTCCATGCCAACAGCTTCCAAGTGCCAGGAAGTCACGTCTGAATAACCAAAGTATGTTTTCCTGTAGGAGAATGCCAGGGTGCCAAGTGGATTCCTCAGATGAGCATGCAGGGATGGCGGGGGATGGGGTGTTGAGGCCTAGCTGTGCTTCTCCACAGTGTCTTCAGATAAGTTTTGAATCACGAGTGAAGTCCTGACTTAATCCCCTGGCCTGGCTCTGAGTTCTTCTTGACCTGATTTCACCCTGCCTTTGCCTGTCTCCCACTCCACCAGTACACACATGCACATACCATGTGTGTGAGCTGCCTACCGCAATGCTGCCTGGTTCCTGTGATGAGGATCTGTGGTTCCTCTCCAGTTCTGGAATGGCCTCTTGAGTGCCAGGCAGACACATTTTCTAGAGCAGTTTTTCAGCTGACCCCTTCTAAATTCGGCTTGCGTATAGTATCTCTGTTCTCATCAGTCCTGTCACTGCTTATGTGACAGTGATGTTCTCTTACGGTGTGTCCTTCTGTGATCCCATAGTTGACTGACTTCTCTTCCCACAGAAGGCAGTAGTTTTCTGTCTGCCCCAGGCCAGAGTGAGAGCAGTCTTTTTGTCTCTGTTCCCTCTCGGTATAGCTTTGGTGCCTGGGAATCACGTCTGACCCTTCTTTCTTAATCTGGAGCAAAAGTGATAATACCTCTTCCTTGGGGACTTGTAAGGATTAACTGTGCCTGGCTTCAAGTTTATACCTAACATCACCCAGGAAGGGGGGAAGAGTTCTTGTGTTGTCTTTTTATCATCCGTAGATGGAGATGTTAGCAGCTGTATAGACCTGCCAAGAGAATGACTGGGAATTACGTAAATCAAGGGCCTGATTACTGCTTCTTTACCCTTTCCCTGTAAGGACAGGTACTCTTTTTATACTACCTATTTGGCAAGCCTTTATAAATATAATCAGAAGTTAGCTTTTCACAAATGCTGAACTTAAGAGCTAATGTTTCATCAGCAGTGATTTCCATGAAAGTTTCTGGTCAAGGTTCTGGAAACTCTTAACCTGTGGGAAACTGCTCACAGAGGGAAGCGTGAGCCACCCGAGGGCAGAGGACAGGGTCAGTGGTTTGTTTTTCTTTTATATTTTATTAATTTATTCATATTACATCTTAATTGTTAGCCCATCCAGTGGTTTTGGTTTTAATTCCGGAGTTACTGAGTTGAAGTTCCGACAGGTGAACGAACGATATTTGATATGCTACCCAGTCTTCTCAAGATGGTCCTTTTGTAGACATGGGCCAGACCCTAATGAAGGGCTTGTGAAGGCTGCAGAATACGACCACAGAGTAAATGTGTAATGGACAGAGTCCAGCGATTTCTACGGCCACTGTTAGAAGAGGTAGGTTGTGCTAAGCTCTGCCCAGTTCCTCACCCTAGAGGGACCTTGCATGCTAGGTGGCACCAAGCCAGTAGGACTCACAAGATATACTCAGCAATGAATTGTGGGAGACCTACACATTATGCCCTTCCTTAAAAGAGGACCTTTAACTTTTCTGATCCAATCAGCCATCCTACAGCCAGCTAATATAATCAGTATGGTCCATCCTCTTCACCAAAGAAGCTTTTCCATGTATATATCTCTGGCTCTTTATGGTCTGGCGATTCACTGAATGTCTCCCAAGCCTTGGTTTCCTCCTCCTTATTGTCCAGGTAATACCCAAGTGAAGGGTAGGTGAAACAGTATATGTCAAATGAGTAGCTCTGGGCCAGTTTTTCATAAGCTGTAATAAGCACTAGCTCTAACTGTACAATTATGTAGATAATGCCAATGCCATTTGGAGGGAGCCATTGCTGGTCACTGAAGGTTGTGAACTGTGGCGCGCATACTCGCCTGAATCAGTCTGCTGGGCTGCTTTAAGCCTGCGTTTGAAAATAAAGGGTGGGGGTGGCTGTGCAAATATAAAGAATCGTATCCAGGCTGTAAAAGGATGTTTGCTGTTCTTTAACAAAATACCATTGCTCTTTGGTTTCATTCAATCACTCCACAAAAATCCAACCATCTGCTTTGTCCCACGCTTTGTGCCTGTAATGGGAGGTGCAGCAGCAAATAGGGGGCTTACTTTCTGCTCACACAGGCTGGAATGTCGGGAAGAGAATAAAGAGGCATGGGAATGGGGAAGCCCTCTGTACAATCTGGTATGTGTTGTAACGTTTACATACCGGCCTGGGGTGTTCTTGCCGTGTAAAAGCAATTATTTGCCCTTCCTTCTGTAAATAACTCCTTTCTCTGTAGGTAACAGCACTCTCACTCAAGTAGGGTTGTTAGGGAAGAGGCCTTTTACAGTAGAGAGTACAGGGGACAAGCCTGGGGAGAGAATGCACATACAAGTTGGCTTTGTGCATGAAGTTGCTTAGAGAAGTGCAGTGGAAACTAAAGAAGGGCTGCCAGAAATTTAAGCCTAACGGTGTGTAACGCGGGTAGAGCAACATATACCTGCACTCCCAGCACATGGGGAGGCAGAGACAGGAAGTTCAAGACCATCTTCACCGACATAGTGAATTTGAGGCCTGCGTGAGCTGTGTGAGAGCTTGACTAGGACAAACAAGTAACGGAGACCACAGCTGTGTTCTTCTGCCTAGACCTGCACTACTCTGCTATAGAGTTTTGTGCCTTGACAGAATATCCTCTATCTGCCTTGTCTGTGGCAGCCATTAGTTTATATGTTGATGTGAAACACTTAAAATAGGCCTAGTACTGTTGACAAATATTTCATATTTTACTTAACTATTAGTAAGTTTAAATGGCCATATGTGGCTAGTGGCTACTAAACAGCACAGATCAAAACACAAGATCAACAAAATACTTTCCTAAAGTATATGGGTTTTTTTTTTTTTTTTTAATTTGGGGTAATTAGTAAAGGTCTGTATATACCATTCTCCCCATCATATTTAGGTCCATCATACAGCCAAGTAATATAACCGGCATGGTCTGTCATCTTCACCAGAGAAGCTTTCCCGTGTATATGTGTATGGCTTTATATGGTATGGCAAGTCACTGAATGTCTCCTAAGCCTTGGTTTCCTTCTCATTCATAAAATGCACCGTGCAGCTGTCTACTCACACACGCTGGCTGTGGGCTGCTCCCAAGAACTGAGCACTCATAGTGACCTGCTGTAGGTGACTGGGTAATGAGGGGTTAACAGGGGTTGAGAGAAGACTGTGAGGAAAAGCTCCTTGGTTCTGTCAAATGGCTTTTGATTCATGAGCATTCAAAAGCTTTGTGGCTATGAAAATAAAACTAGATTTTAAACACTTTGAAATAAATTTGAGACTCATTTGAGTTGAAAGCGTTCAGTTGATTCTTATTATTTTCTTTTGGTTTATTTGTGGCTTTGGGTCCTCCCCCCACTGCCCCCACCCCACCCCCGCAGCTTTGCTATTTCATGAGATTTGGATAATAAAGCCTGGCTGGTCAGTTTCAATTTTATTTAAATTCATTTTGCCTTCATTCGTTCTGATCTAGTGCAGTCACATGATATATTGGGATCAGAGTGCTCCCAGGAAACGTTGAAATATAAAAACATTTTCATGAAAACATTTCCACTTATATTTAATTTTTTTCTCAATAGAAAGTATTTCCAGCTTAATCCTGCCTCTCCCCTCTTGAAATGAATTGTGTACTTTAGAAATAATATCCATCCTCCCAAGTGCACAAGGACGATCTCAACCATTTAATGGAAGATAGAGAATGCCCAGCCTCAGAAGCACATACCCTGCCTTTCTGGATGGCAAACGTGGGCATGGCCCTCAGCTGGGCTCTGGTTTGTTCCTGAACCACACTGCAAGCAGGCACAGCACTAAGCTCAGGCCTGCCACGGGAAAGCCTCTCACCCCGTCTTAAGCTGTCATCCCATCCTTACCATCATCACCTCAGCTTTATTTTTGAACGACTTGGGAGCATCTGCCAAGGCTAGTTGATGTTGAAACTTCCTCTTTGCAAGTCCCATATGACATCTGGGTCCAGCTATGTGGGAAGGTGTTGGAACATGCCATGGAGTGTAGCTCACTCTTTTCTTGAAGGAAAGCAAGCGATCTCCTCTCAGAGGCGGAATTCTGCCTTCACTTGACTCTTTGCAGTCATTGTTGCTTACACGGAGTTCAGTCTTTGGGAAGTCCAGTCCCTGAGGGATGGGAGCCTGTCTTCTAAGGGAGCCATAAAGGAAGCAGAGTCTCAGCAGGAATAGAGCTGATCTAAGTTTTACTGTGTTCTTATTCCACGTACAAAACCCACATGTACCAGGGTCGCTATGAAAGTTGAATCTGCATGATAATAAGCCCTGTTTTGAGAGTACATTTACCATTTAGTTTTTGCTGCAGATTGTGGTAGAGTCTACCAACATTATTCTGCTGGTGGGCAAACAGAAGCCTAGGCCTATAACTTGGCCCGACAGACAGACAGACACAGACATGCACACAGAGGCACAGACATGTGCACAGACACATACACCCTGGTAAAACAGAATTTAAACTAAGCCTAGCTTTTAAATATGAACACCAGAATAGGACATCGGTTCCCCAGTAACTCTCCTCCTCAAGAAGGTGGTCGTGAGCCAGCCTCCTTGTGGGTGCCAGGAAACGAACCTGCGTCCTCTAGAAGAGCAGCCACTGCTCCTAACTCCCAAGCCATCATCTCTCCACTGCCAACTGGGCGAGCTTAAATATGGTAGCATTTTTTAATATTACTCAGTCCAACTTCCGCCACAAATTAGTCAAGACTTTCCCCAACACTATAGGAAGTTAGTGTTAACGGTAAGTCAGTCTTGGGTGTGTCACCCAGGTAGTAGATTTGAGCGTGGCAGGAGCCTCGCCCACGTCTCAGAGCTATGCAACCAGAACGCCAGTATTCCTCAAGCAGAGGAGCATCCAGGTGCCACCCAGGCAGAGTGCTGAGGCTTCCGCTCCTGTTTCCCTGCACTGTCCCCTGCTGGAGATCTTTCCTGCACATCCTGGACTTCTGCCCTTCGTTCCCCTAGTGAGCGTCATGTAGTTATTTCCTGCCTGTTCAGGAGCATCAGCGAGCATTCATAACTTGTATTATGCTTAATCCAGCAGTGCCCTCCAGGGTGAGGAGGAAGCGTTCCACTCTCCACTGAAGGTTTCTTGTGCTTCTTGTGTTATGATGGTCTGGGTTTATCATTTTTATGCCTCCTTTTCTGTTTAATAGACTTACCACGGTAAAAAGAAGTCCGTCTCCATCAGCCCCTCTGCAGGTGTTTATTTGCTTGGAGTGCTTTGAAAAGAGATGAGTGTGCTGGTTAACCACTGCGTGAGAGAGTAAATAATCAGCAAGTGCGAGCTGGCTGCTTCCTGCTTCCCAACTACACCATAGAAATGTGTTCTCCTGAGGGTTGAGTTCTGGGGAGGTGAAGGATGGGTCTTGTATGAGTTTATCCTTCACATAGTGTCTTATTTGCTTTACTGACCTCCTCCTTCTACCTACCTCAGCGCTGTCTATGTCTGCATTTCCCTGTCTGCTACTTTCACAGCCTGGCAGTTTCTGGAATAATTAAGATAAAGATGACATATTTAGCTATATTGAAGCCTTTAGCAGAGGTCAAAACCATCTTCAAATGCACGCAGTTCTGACTACTGTGTGTATCTTGGACAAGTCCCCAGCTCCTAATTTCATGAAATAGGGTTTTAGGACTCCCTGTGCCTTCCCTTAGATAACTACCTGAAAAGGCTTTCCTGAGCGGCTTGCTGTAAGTGCTCCTAGCACTTAACATCACCCCCCAACCCCCCCAGTCACGAGCCCTCTTGGTCTCTCTCTGTCCTCAAACCCTCCCTCTAGAGAACATAGCCTGATGCCATCCACTCTACTAGACACCATGTGCCCAGTGTTGTGGACTCTCTGCCAATAAAATGTTTGGGAGGCAGCCTTGTATATGATAGTAGAGCCTGGCTCCTGTCCTGGGGCCAACATGAGTAGCTGTACCCCTCAGTCACCTCCAGGTTCTCCGATCCTACACATGTTGGCAAACCTTTGTGCCTCGGCTCCCCATCTCTAAAAGGGGGGCTCAAGCCTGAAATCCCAGCTACTCAGAAGGCTGTGCAGGAGGATTTCTTGAGCTCAGCAGTTAAGAGACCTGCCCTGGTGGCAAAGTAAGGCATCATCTCAACAGAAAACGAACTTGTCTCGTACCAGTTGATTCAGATGACTAGCATAGATAGCTCCAGGAGCCAGCCAGGAACTTAGACCTTGGTGTTTTCACTCCTTTCTGTCTCACTGCCTGGAGGGAGCACCTGAACGCTACAGGCTGGTACATCCCTTTACAGTAGAGTATTCCTCTGTTGTGGTATATACCCCATAACACTCAAGTCACTAAAGTGAAAGCGGTAAGCCTTTTTACATTCATTTGTCGCCTTAGTTCTCTGTTATCTGCCAGTGAATATAGTTTCACTTAAGGCCACTCACAGGATGAAGATTCTCAGATGCTTGTAGTGAAAGTCTGACAAGGTCTTTTTATTGCCTTCACTGCCACATAGTGGTAAGTCAGAAAACTACGACTTGTGATACTAGGAGGTGGCTACCAATTCAGTAAAGGTCCCCTCACCCCCCACCCCCCAAAAAAAAGAATTGGATCTATTCCATGTTAAACATTCAGAGCAGAGGAATAAGTTATCTGTGGCAGAGGACAGAGCAGTGTCTGCCCTCATAACCAAGGACTTGAGAGGATCAGAAGACTGAGTGTATGGTTTGTTGTTGTTGTTTGTTTTGTTTTGTTTTTTAAATCGTGGGTGGTTTGCCTGCATGTATATCTGTGTGCCACGTGCATGCTGTGGCCTAGGAAAAGGGCATTGGATCTCAGGGACAAGTGTTACAGGTGCTTCTGTTCTTGCGGTGCGCCTCATTAACCATTTTTCTCTTCATGCCCCTTGATGTACTCCCCATTTCTGTTGCCCTGGAGGAGGATGTGAGGGAGTTGGAAGCCTGTAAGAACCTGACCCCCTTCGCATTGATGGCCAGCTCTACCAGCCGAAAGAGCTTCTAAAGGAACACATGTTTCGTATGTTCCTGCACAAAGGAAGAGATTTGCCTCATTGTCAAACTGTCAGTGACATTATCTTGTTCAATATGTCGTTCAAAGTGAGGTTTTCTGCCTTGCTTTTTGTTTTTTCCACTTTACCAATGATCAGTTAGTATGCGTTTGTGGTTCAGAGGTCTTTATTCCGTTGTAGTTGCTGACCTGTAAGTTGCTTTATTTAGTTTATAAACTTCGTAAAACACATCTTTTTAATTTGGGGGTTGTGGGGGGGGGGCGCTGTTGAGACAGGATTTCTCTGTGTAAAGCCTTGACTGTCCTGAACTCATTTTGTAGGCCCTGCTGGCCTTGAACTCACAGAGATCTGCCTGCCTCTGCCTCCTGAGTGCTGTCTTTTTTAAGTTTTTCCTTTGAAACATTTCCACTTCAGTCTTGGAAAAATAAGTGTGAAGGAGGTGTCCTGAGCGCCAAGAGTACCAAATCATTCTTCATCCAGCATCTTCTAATGGACATCTCCAGAACCCTGAGAAGACTGTCAAACCGTGAAGGCAGCACCAAGGCTGCACTCTCACCTCCTGCCCTTTCTCAGCGGAACGCTTTGTCCACTCTTGTGCCTTTGGTGGTTGTAGATTCAGAGAGGCTCATGACCAGCGCTGGTTACTGTACTTTCTTGATTTCTCTGATTCCGAGATATTTTTTCCAACCCTCCATGCCCATTCGCCACCTCCACACTTTCACAGTAGTCCGAGCCATGACTTTGCAGAAGGCCTTTTCTCCCTAACTACGCACACAGCCTCATGTGCTTGTCACAGCAGTCGCAGAAGTGCTGCTGTGTGAGAGTCTGTGCATCCTTCCATCAGGACATCTGATGCCCAGATGCTTAGGTGATTTTGACACTTGGTTAATGTGGTCTCTGCAAGGTCCCTTCACCATTTAACATCTTTATTTTTATCTTTAATTAAGAAGTACTTTGAGACAGATCTTGAGACTATGTAAACACGCTGTTCATTATTCCTTTCTCTCCTAATTTCAGCATTCATTGCTGCGGCGTTTGCCAAATGGTGATTTCCTATTTTTGTTTTTTTACACTTGGTAATTGAAGTTCTCCTTAGGACTTCATGTCTCCTTTTTAAATGAAGAACACAAAACCTTTAAAATAGCAGTGGTGGGTCCACTTTCATCTGGGAGGACAAGTACACGTGCTGTGGAGCATACAAATATGCAGAGCCAAAAAAATAATCTCAAATATGAATGTTATTTGAAATGTTCCTACTGTTTTTTGTTTTTCCTGCAGAGGAGACAAAGGACAAGGCATGGGGCTCAGTTGCCAAAATAGCCCCAGTAGTTTTGGTCCCGGCCACAGAGCTCTTGGTCCTGAGGTCTCAGAGATAGGATGCTGTGGAGGAGCTGGTGCTGAAGTGCAGCATCATTTTGGATGGATTGGGAAGACTTAACCTCAATACAAGGCATCTGATACAGATCCTGGCTTCTTTTCTCCATGCTCGTTAAGCTCTGGTGAAGACTACCCAAAGCTACTCAAGCCATAGCATCCCCACATTCAATTGGTTTGTTACAAAGGAAATATTCTGAAGGGGGCAGCGTTGGACCTAAGGGCTTTCACATGCCGAGCACATGCATACTCTGTCACAGAGCCACACACACTCCATTACAGAGTTGCATGCATGCACAGACACATTCAAACCCCCCCACACACGGGGGGGGGGGGGAGAGAACGCCCATTTTATAAAGATTAAAGCAACTCTCTATCTTAAAAAGTTTTTAAAAGGTGGAAGCATATTTTACTCTTTACTTTTTTTTCCTGTCCTCATCTGGACTTTTTGTTTGTCCCTTAAAAGACTGAGGAGATTAAGATTTATGTACTTCAGCTGTGTTTTATCAGATTTTATGCATGTGTTTGATAGAACTATTTTATTTCCCTACATTCCCTCCCAGAAAGCTGTAGAGACAATAAACTCCCTACCATCCCCCATTTTTCCTCACTGATAATGTGCTAACTAGTCACAAATGAAATTCTAGGGCATATGAAATGTAGCTATTATATTTGGAGGGAGAAAAAAAATGAATCTCCAGCATTTCAGACCACAAGTTTTTAGTGACATCACCTGTCAGTCACCCACAGCGACTAGATAGGGGGGGGTGTTGACACTGGGGTTCAGGGTTCTGGGTCAGTTTCTGTACTGAGTATATCTAGGTTTTGGCAGTGAGATTGCACAGAACTCATGTGTCATACCCTCAGTGTTCTGTTGTATTTGCGTTTCTTGGAGAGTATTTGAAATTTGGCAGCAAAACAGCAGAGATAGGTAAAAATCCAAGTGTTATTTCTAGACCCTAAGTGGAAATCAATGCCATTGTATGCTTAAGATGATTGCAAGTGCCAACCTGGGATTAGAAAATACTGCGCCACCCCTGATTGAGTGCCAGCTGGGGTAGTACTTGACGTGGTGTATTAGGCTCTCTAGGCATGCCCACTGCCACCTCATGTGTCCCCAGCAGGCTTGGGCTGGTTGCAAAAAGTGGCTGGATATCTGGCTTAGAAGGTACCTTCTTTGCCTTGATAGGCTTTTAATATTATAATATTCTGAAAATGCTTCAGAAGTTTAGTACTTTTCTCCAGCCATGCCTTCTAATCCCAAGGTTTTGGAAGACCGTGTTTCACAGAATCATATCATCCAGTGGGGCAGGGGTTCCAGTCCCCGGGTCAGCAGCATTTTATGCGGAGAAAGATCATTATGACCTATTTCACTACACACCAGCATGTCTTAATGAGTACCCGAGTTTTGGTAGGAGATCAATAATTTTAGAACCATAGGGAAAACGTTCCCACCACTGTGACCCTGCTGGCAACACTGCCCCGTTCTCTGCAGCAGGAGGCAGCTCATGGGAGAAAGGACTTGCCCAGGTCACTCGGAGGAGTTTCTGACTCACCAAAGCACACTGCACAGTTTAAAATGGAAATAGGAGGTGCAGAGGTTGCTCACAAGACAGGCAAATTAATACGGAGTAAGGATGCGTATTCTCACGTTGAATTCAGGCCCATTGGCCCGTGCCGTACTCTGGTACCTTCTGTGCTCAGGGTCTAGGCTTCACAAAAAACAGCATACTGGTCCATCCCCATCTCTCTCACAGGACACAAGCACCCTGCTTTATCTCTGAAGCCAGAGACTGCAGATTGTGATGTAAACCATTAATATACTCCACATCCTTTCAAGCTTGTAGGAGAGGGGTTCTCTTCACTTTATCATCTTCCTTTCTTTCTCTCTTTCTTCCTTTCTTTCTTTTTTCCCCTCTCTCTCACCAGAAATCCGATAAGCAGTTCAGTAATGGGAGATTCTGGACTGGAGAGGCAATCTGTTGAGAAGGGGGGGGGGGGGGGGGGGGAAAGGGAGAGACTCTTGAAAGATTAAGCTTCCTTGTGAAAATCCAAACACTCTTGCTGTCAATAGTTTGGGAATCGGATCTAACTTTGGGTACATTAGTTCAGAGTTGCAGTTCAGATTCTGGTGGGTAAGTCATCAATTCCAGGGGTCTCCTTGCATCACCAGAGAGCACCACATCACATCAGCAGCATATTCATGTGTACTCTGGTCTGGCTTAGACCTTCAAGAGCTGTGAAGTCTTCCTGTTGGGGTTGGGGAGGGGAGGGCAGAAGCCTGTAAGCAGTTGGTGTGGTAGCTGGATGAAACCAGAAATTGATAAACGTGGGAGGAAAAAGGTTGCCATCTACCCCTGACCCCTTCTTCCTGCTCTCTATCTTGTGGAACTTTAAAAAGTCATTTTAAATGTGTGATCCATTTTTTAGTTCACAGGGTTTTAAGGGAGGGGAAGGGTATGAGTGAACCTGAGAACGAAATTTGTGATAAAACAATGGCGGGAGATTTGTTGGTGGTTTTTTGTTTCATTTATTTTTCTCCTGACTGCCTAAGATGCATCAGTGCCCTGTTCTACAGTCAGGAAGCTCTGCCCAGCAAGGCTGTTAAGCCCTCCTCCTTCCTTGTAATGAGAAGAGCAGGAGGCAGGCACCAGTGGCACCTCTCACAATGGTGGTTTGTTTGTTTGTTTTTAAATTTAATAGAGGGATTGTAGATAGTTTGAAACCTTCTTGTACCAGGAGAAACAGAGACTGAATTAACCTCTTCTAGTCAGCTTCAGGAGTGGTTTATCACCCTCTCGTGCTTTAAACAAAATGGGTGAGCTTAATTACATACTTAAGGTACTAAGCCAAACTTTTAAAAGAAATTCTAGTTGTTAGTAAAGGTGACAGCTGATAGTTTTCCTTGGAAATGCCTGGATCTGATGGACCCCATCACCTTCACTCAGAGTCTGACTCCGGCCGGTTCTCGTGTACACTTTAAGTCACTGTCTGGGAGCGCCTGCCACACACATGGCCTTCCATGCTATGATTTTCTTGGCTAGCAGCACGCTTGTCCTCCTGATACGCATCTTTATGCCATAAATCTCTGCCTTGAATCACTATCTCTGTGCACATCTCATCTGCTTGTCTTTGTGTGGAAGGCCTTGTGCATTTCTGTGCTCTCTCTTGGCACCTGGCATGCCTTGCAAGTGAACTCAAGTAGTTAATGAACAAATATTTAATTCATAGAAACTTACAGATGACAAGCTCTTCAGCAAGTGTATATGTGTGTGTGTGTGCACATATCCATTATTAAATCCTGTGTTTAATGTGCTTCTGGCTCTGCTCTACCAATTTGTATGAATTAGACCGTTTGAAGTAGAAATAATTGAGTATTTAGATGTCTTAGGCACGGCTGCAAGGTTTCCATTCTTCTTTTGCTTTGGTTGTTGATTTGAGACAAGGTCTTGATGTGTTTCCGCTGCCAGCCCTGAACTCCTACTTTCATTCAAATCTGCCTCTGCCTCTGCCTCTCCCAAGCTCTGGGACTGCAACATATGCTACTGTACACAGCTTCCTTTTTTTTTTTTTTTTTTAAGTAGCTAATTGTTTTTCTTTTTACCATTAGGATGACTGGAAATAGTCCTTTGCATTTTTCACCCGTGGAAGTGGGCTTCTTAGAATGCTCACTGGGAAAGGCACGTCAGCTCTGCCATCAAGCAAAGCGTGCCCATTTAGAGCTGCACTTGCTGTCTGTGAGTCTTGAGGTTCCTTCCTGTTCACTGTGAGAATACCTCAGTGACTCTGGGACCGTAGCGTGTTGGTTAGAAGCATTGAGACCTCCAGGCTCAGCTTAGTCTTCTTTGGGCTCTGTGACTCTGGCCATGCCACTTGCTCTGGTTCTGCAGGTGGGAAGGCAGAAGGTGCCCTGTCCTGGGGTCCTTGTGGAAATGAACTCAGGCGGCACACGGTAAACTCCTTAGCCCATGGAGCCCCGAGCGAACCAAACGGAAGGCGCCTTACTACCAGTAACGGTAGGCGCACACTGTTCCCATGCCCGTGCCTTCAGCTGTTGCTCCTGTCACACACTTGAGATAATTATTTTCAATACAAGTCTTAAGTCTACCCAGAAGCCAGTGCGGCCTGTAAGAAGGCTTGGACTTGTTAAGACGAATAATTTCTTGGTTTATTCTTGGGGAAGGCCAGCAGAGAAATGAAGCCAGAAGACTGTACTATGCTGTGTTCTTCATCCACTAAAACTGGCTTGTTTGATTTTTTTTTTTTTTTTTTTTTTTACCATTTCGCCTCCTTGTTTAGGAAGAGGCACAGAGATAATTTTTCATGGTACTCTTGTCACCAGTTACTTAATTTAATAACAACCCACTATCAAAACATGAGGCACTTGTCCCCAAGAAACTCTCTGTTGGGTGATTTATTTGTTTCCTATTTATCCTTTGCCTAATCCCACAGAGAATTTGAAGCAGCTTTTGATTGAAACAAAACAGCAGAAAACGTCCAGGTCACAGAAGTCCCGAGTAGCCAGATTAGCAGGATGACCACACATGACAGAGGGCATTTGGGTGTTCTTCTGTGCATTTGTCGTGCGCCCCCACTCCTGTTTTCCTGGGATCTGACTCCTCTGGTACTCACAGCCGAGGCAGAAGAAAGGGAGTCAGCTCTGTCTGCGTGCTGCCAGGCTTCCTCCCTGGCCCAGTGCACAAAATTCAAGGGCTCTGATTTCGGTCAGTTCCTGTGGGTAGTACCCTGGGTTTCATTAACACTGGTGGTAAGGCTCCCTAGAAGGATCCTAGAGGCAAATGAAAACAGTACTCTCTATCTTGTGCCCATGAAACACAAGCTCTCCTTTCTCCACTGCCCTAGAGACCTTGAACAAAATAGAACAGTAAATGATACGGAGAGGATGCTGAGAGGTAAGATGATGGAGTGTCAGGAATGGCACCTGCTCAGAGAAAGCGAAGGCAGGCAGGACATCTGCAGGAAAGTGGAGAACAGAAAGGGGCCTACGCTGAGCAGAGTGAGCAGCAGGCACCAAGGTCCAGAATGCCCACGCCCACCACCGTGGAGATGCATTACCCACTGTACCACCACAGCCATTTCATAACCTGGATATCATCTCATGGTTGTATCCCCGAAGCTGCCGGAGGGAGACACCAGGAGATTAGAGAAGTCTTTGCTGACAGGATGAGTAGATCCATCTTTCTTGATCCAGGCCGACTGAGGGGAAGGGATGAGTGACAGAGCAGGTGATCTGTGTGCTCCTGGAATACAGCAGTGACTGTGTGCTATGCAGTTATAAAGTGTTATCTCTGGTAGCTGGCTATCTGTGACGACCCTTTGTTGTTATTTTTGTTGTTGGTTTGCTTGAGGCTTTTTTGTTTTGCTGTTATGTTTTTGTTTTGTTTTGTTTTTTGTTATTGTTTTTTTGAGACAGGGTTTCTCTGTGTAACAGAGCCCTGGCTGTCGTGGACTCACTTTGTAGATCAGGCTGACCTTGAACTCACAGAGATCCGCCCGCCTCTGCCTCCCAAGTACTGGGATTAAAGGCATTCACCACCGCATCTGGCAGATAATGACCTTTTTATATGACTCAAGATCAGTGGATCCTAGATAGTAATGGTACAGATGGCATGAGAACTGGACCTTCTAATGACCAGCCAGCCAGCTGGACATCCTCCCCACCTCCATACCACACAAAGGAGCCTGCAGACAAAGCCTGTGCTCCTGGAGGAGCCTGCACTTGCTCCAGTCCAGCCTGTGGATCCTGGAAAAGATGCCTTAGACCTGGAAAACCAATGGCAAGTGCTTTCTCAAGTCCTCCACCATGTATCCAGCCCCTAGGAGCCTCTAACTCCATCTCCAGTAGGGAACTCTTTGCAAAATTATTTTGAATCATCCAAGTTAGCAATGTCTGTTTGAGTATTTGGGGATACTTACCCCAGATTTGAGCATTACCATTGTATTTGTTTCCATAACTACCTCCATCTGAACCTAGTAATTAATAATTAAGGGACCTGCTTCTTCTATGCTAATACCAGAATTTTTATGTAAGATACAGAAAAGTTTTACATTGGAAGGATTCTTCCTCCCTTTTTAAAACAGGGTCCCGTGTAGCCCGCCCTCACTATATAAACAAAAATAACCTTGAACCTGCAATCCCCCTGCCTCCATCTCTAGGGTACTAGGGTTACAGGCCTCTCTCACCGTGCTCCATCTAAGCAGTGCTGGGAGCCAGGGATTCTCGGCTGGTAACAAGCATGTACTCACTGAGCTACAGTCCTAGTCCCTGTTGGTTGTTTAGTTGTACAAATTTTTGAAACACAGAAGTCTTCTTTCCTTGTCTTTGAAGAGCATGCTTCCTGGTAGACGTTTTATTTGTTTACGTGCTTTCTATTTTTTAGCAGTCCTGGGGGTTGGAGCCAGGGTTTCATGCGTTTTAGGCAAGCACACTGCCACTGAGCTACATCCCCTATACCTGATGAGCTGTTGCTCCCCACGTCACCTCAGTGGTCAGCCTGTATCTGTGCACATTGCCAGCACTGCACAAAACCAAACCCCTAACAACAAATCAGAAGCCCTATAGTGACCCTTCAGGGAGTCCTAGGTGAACCCATGTCCACTGTACACCACACAGATTACTCTAGAACAAGAGGATATGAGGAAAGTGTCAGCCTGTTCTAAAATTAATAAAATCTATTTGAACAGAAGTAAAATGTAAGTACTTTAGAATCATGTCATTATGTGCCTTTATAGGGCTCCACAGGTAAAGGCGCTTGCTGCTAAGCTGAGGACCCAAGTTTATCCCTGGGACTCACAGGGTAGAAGGAGAAAACCAACCCCTACACATGTCCTGACCTCCCTGTGTATACCATGGCATGTACACATACACACACCCTGTGTATACCATGTACACATACACACAATCCAGCATAACTTTTCAAATTAACAACATTGTCCTTTGGTTCTCTTTTTCTTTATTGTCCGTACAACCATCCTTCCATGAAGCCACATCTCCTGAGTCTCTTCAGTACATGAAGTGAACTAGGAGCCCTTTGTCACGTTTCTCTCCCAAGCACACCATTGAGAGAATGAGGACGAGAAGGTCCCAGGGGAAGCGTCAGCATCTCTCCTACACCTGCACACCAGTTGCGCTCGCCTAGCTGGCAGAGCCAGGGTGAGACGCCAGTCTAGAGAACGGGTGGAGATAGCAGCCAGTATTCGCAGAGCACTCTCAATGTCCAGGAGACGTTCGCTTTCATTGTGTGTGCTGCCGCTTGTGCTCTTGAACCAGCAGCACATGGTGGTGTCATCTGTCCTACGTGGAATGCAGAGGAAACAGAGTCCCTTTGACTTGGAGCAGCTGATAATGACAAGGCTGGGCTGTGAACTTCTAACTTCTGAGCACAAGTGTTCCTCTCCACCTAGCCAGCTACTCTGTGCTTTGTTTCTGACATGGAGTGTGAACGTCTCAAAATTCGAAATACTGACCCTCCCCAAAACCAGCTTTAAAAAATGTAGGTAGACAAGACAGACAGACAGACATGACTTGGGCCTTTAAAACTGTGGCATAGGCTATTCTTAAATTGTTGCTTTAAATGTTGCCACCATGGCTCCTGGGCTGGTAGTTTCTTAATGTTTTCTGACCTGATTTCTGTGCAGTGGAATGCTACCTCCAGCCATTACGTCCCTCCTAGAAGATGAACAAGACCATCCAGAGGCCTTGTCAGGGAACATGGTCCACAAAGTGAAGCGTTCTCAGTGGGAGCCTTTCAAAGCAAATGACAATGTTATTCGGCTGGTAGTTTTCGTTTTTTTGTTTTTTAATAAAACACATTTACACAGATACCAGTTGTTATTGAATAACCTGAAACACTTCAACAGGTTCCAGTTAAAATTCTGTTTCTAGTTTCACTGATGATCCTTTCAAAAATAACATTAGTAAGTTAAGTGCCAACTTAAAACCTTACATTTTGTAAATCGGTTTGCAGATTTTTTTTTCTAATTTAGCTTTTCTTTCCATCCAAGAAGTATGTGTGCGTGTGTGTGCAAGTGCACTTGCATATGTGTGTGCATGTGCACAAATGAAGGCCAGGGGTGGCAGTGGGTGTCAGGTGGCATCCTCTAGCAATATCCACCTTTATTATCATTACTTTCTTTACTACGACGTCTCGCCGAACCCTGAGGTTGCTGTTTCAATGAGGCTGCCTATCCAGGGAGTTCCCAGGTCCACCTGTCTCAAACCCTCCCCATACCTAGCCCTAGGATTACAGCCGCAAGCAGACAAGCCCAGTGTTTTTGTAGCTGCTGGGAACCATGACTCCAGCCCCCATGATTTTGGAGCACCGGGCCCTTTACCTCCTGAGCCATCTCCCCAGCCCAGGATTGTATTCTTAATACCTATCATTGCCCAAGGGGAAATGCCAGTAGGGCCCACATAAATGAAGCACAATGAATGGATTCTCTTTCTTAGTGACCTAAGGCATCCACTAGTTTGTAGGTTGTTGTTTCTTCAGAAATGTAAACCATCTTCCAGTGAGGCAGAAGGCAGGACTCCACTGTGCTTCATGCTCCCCTACACACCCCAAGCCTTGAAAGTGAGCCAGAATTAGAAAATACTCGACCGAGAAGTTATTCTCTAACGCCTGGCTGACTTGACATGAAATGTTTATGTGCCGCGGTCTCTGGCCTGGGGCTTTCTGTGTAGGTGGTGGCAGAGTTCCTGAGGGTTTCAGAAACTCCAGGGCCAGGATAGTTGCAAGATGTCCCCTCTGCGGTCACAGCAACAGGAAGGAGTTTCCTAACCCGCTGCTGGCTACCACAGTGTAGGTGGAAGGTGGATATACCAGAGGGTGTGTCCTTCCCACCCCCCGAAATGTCTCAAGGTTCCAAGTACTCGGATGGGACTGACTAAGAACGGTGCTTTGAGGAATTCTGAGCTTTGAGTTTGGGCGGCCGATTATCTCGTGCCTAGATGTGCTCTGGTCGGAACTACTGCCTACAATCCCCTGTGGGCAAAACGGATATTTTGTGCATGACTGAGCTTATTAAGAGCCCTGCAGTGCTTCCTCTGCTGGGGTTTAGAAATTTCAAAGGGTTGGGGAGTGGGTGGAGGGGAGGATTACGGACATGCAATGTGGAGAGGGAAGGAGGACGGAAGTGACAGGTTTGGGTTGCATCGTTTGTGCTCCTGAAATGGCACCAGGCCAGAGTGCCAGTGTGGGCTGAGCATGTTAATTTGGGAAGAGCCGGTGAGGGGAAAGTTCAGGTGCTGTGGACGAGGCAGGCGCCAAGCAAACAGCAGTAGGGGTAGACTTACCTACTTCCTCTTACCTTGATGGATAAGTGTGTTTATAGGGTGTTTATATGCATTTAATAAAAAAAAATTTTTAGAATTAGAAAACAGAGGCAAATCTTTTTCAAAGCTCCCATTATTTTTAAAGAAGATGTGTGGACGTGTGTTCAAAGGGCTTGTGGTCTCAAAGGTGAGAGATGCTGCTTTTTCTCGTGTCCCGATCTCTGTGTTCAATGGCTGGAAGCTTGAACAAGCCCCACTCCAGTCACTAAACGCTGCAGCTGTCACAGCTTGGGTTGTGTGAGCTTCACGCTCTTCATATGCCCAGCGGAGACGCCCACTGGTTTGCGCAGTTCCTGAGTTGCCTTTGCTCCAGAATCCAGTGGCTCTTGGGCATCTTTCTCTCTCAGAGATGCTCCCAGGTTCCATAGTGAAGCCGTGAGTGCAGCCCAGGCTTGGAGTGGCCACTCCTTCTCTCCTCCTTTGTTCCCTAGGCCTTGGGTGAGAGACCCCTTGGGAGAGCGGAGACCACCAAAAGCCTTCCCCTTTCCAGAAAGTGTTAAGTAACCAAAGTTGCTTGTCTGGCTCCCACTACCGTGAGTGGACACAGCCTTCATCCTTTACCTGGGTCACTCTTCATTGTTTGCAGAGCACGTTTTGTGCTTTTTTTTCCCCCGTTTAATTCCCTCCCCCCACCCCACCCCACCCCACTTTTGGCACTTGCTCTGTCTGTAAGTCAGACCAAAACACACCCTGAAAGATGTCACAGACCAGGTGACAGGCTCTGTGGCCCCTGCTTCAGGATGAGGAAGCCCTGGGGTCTGAAGAAAGGCAGCATCTCTTTTGACATGAGTTTTAAGGAAGCTGCTAGATGACTTATCCCTCAAATGGAAGAGATAACTCTAGCTTTTCAGATCCTTACTTTCAGACTCAGTCCAGAATTTGGAAACAGTTCTTTAAAAGACAGATGTGTGTTAGAGATCCTTTCCTAGGAGGGGAGAAGGGAGAAATGATTTTTTTTTTTTTTTAAGTTTGGGAGTTTCACAGCATTTAAGGGTTCTTGGCTTAAAGGTTGGTACTGAAGACTGGATAGATGGTTCTGTGGCCAACCGCTTGTCATGCAAGCGTGAGGAACTGAGTTCAGATCCCTGGCATCCGTGTAAAAAATTTAAGCGTGGCTGTGCACGTTTATAACCCTAACCCTGGCCAGGGAGGAAACAGGCCAATCAGTGGGCCCTGGCTTCAGTGACAGACCCTGCCTCAGAAGATAAGATCGAGAGCAGTAGTGGAAGCTGTCCAGCAGGAACTCTTGTCCTCCACTTGCAGACATGTGCCCACATAGTACGTGAGCATGCGTGTACACACACACACACACACACACACACACACACACACACACACACACACATTTAAGTTGCTTTGGAAAATATGCTCGTGCATCTTAGGAGTCACCATGTATGCACCAATGCCTTATGTAGCAACTAAACCTCTCATACCCTTGTCATTGCCAAACTTTTGGTGGGGTCACGGGTGCTGTTGTTAGAGCTTGCGCACAGTTTGCCCCTTTCCCATTAATGAATGTTTTTCCCATCTTCATACCAAGGATGAAATGAAAGAATGATTCCTGAACACCCTTCCGAGTCCCAGCCTCGTTTGTGTTTTGTGGACTGGCATGGCCTGCTTACTAGGTTTCCGTGTTTATAGAGATAGTTAATCTACCTGTTAATGACCTTCAGCTTCCAACGAACATTCCTGCGAACCATGAAAAACAGCCCAGAGGGTATTCCAGAACATGTTTGGCAGGTGATGAAAGGGTGTGAAGTGGAGAACTGGGGTAAAGGTTCAAACAGGAAGAAAGCAGAAAGTCACCGGTATCTCCCAGTGTATGCCTTCCCTGTCCCACCCACCCACCCTGGGCTCAGTGTGGTCAGACACCATCACAGGCTCATACGGGCACCTTGTGCACAGTGTCTGAAGTGATGCCCTATGGTCACCCTAGTCTTCAGAGGTCCAGAGCACTTGTCACAATCTGCTTCAGTGTCCAGCTCTTACATGTCCAACAGTGATACTGGGTGAGTCTGAGCAATAAAATACACTTGGTAATTTGGACAGCACTCTAGAGTGAAGGAGCTACCTGCAATCAGGAGATACTAGTTCGGAGAGCAAATAAAAATGTGCAGACATGCAGTTCTTAATTGATTGGAGAAGGCAGAAGGAGCCTATCTCTGTTGGCATTTACACCTGAATCACAGTCACTGGCACCCTACCCCGTGCCTGTGTTGGTTCCCAGTCTGGATACAGTCATACCTACCACTTAACAAAACAGCAGCAAAATAACACTGTAGAAAAGTCCTTAATTATTAATGATTTTTTTAAAATAGAAGAGAAAAGAAAAAAAGGGCATATTGAACTCTGAATTCCTTCATGAACTTTTTAATAGTGTAAAGTCCCATTTAAAAAAAAAAAAAAACTGGTTGAAACTGAGAAATAATCATTTCCAGAACAGTCGAATTCCTTTTGGCAAGATGGGACATCAACACTTCTAGTGAGTGCATTCTAGCAGAGTTGATACCTTTTTTTCCCAGGTACACTGCCTCTATCGCCTCCTCTGCTCACAAAATTCAAGCAAAATAAAATAAAAGCCAACAAAAAGTCTGTGGGAATGACAGAGAGAGAGTGAGTGTGTGTGAGTGTGTGTGTTTAATGTTAATTTTTATAAAACCGTTCTAAAAATAATACTTTGCCACTTGCATGTTTCTTCTAGGTACTTTTGAATCATCAGATAAGGCTGAATATGCACATTCCTTGTGTTTTTGCTGGTGGTGGTATTTTGCAGGTTGACCAAAACCCTGGTTTTCATGAGGCTTATGTTAGCCAGGATGTATGATTACGAGGGACAGTGCTTGCTGATATACCATCCTGGATAATTGAAAGGCGTAGCTGAACTTTTCTATGATTGCTACATGATAGTAAAAGTATTTACTACCCCAGTAAAAAAAAATATTTTAATTCCAGGAGATGGAGCCAACATTGCAGGTTGGGCAGCAAAATGTGTACTGTTGGGGCTGGAGAGATGGCTCAGCGGTCTGATGCCCTCTTCTGTCATGCAGCATACATGCAAACAGAGCACGTGAGCACACACACACATAGAAGCTTTGTTTTGTTTTGTTTTGTTTTTAAGTATGCTATGGTGATTTCGCCTAACGCACCCTAAAGCAGAGGTTCTCAATCTATGGGTTCATGTATCAGATATTTACATTACATTCATAACAGTAGCAAAATTAACAGTTATAGAGTAGCAATGAAATTTTATGGTTGGGGCTCATGACAACATGAGGAACTGTATTAAAGGGTCATAGTATTAGGAAGATTGAGAACCACAAATGTTTAGAAGTCCAAAAGCATTCCATCAGGAAGGGGAGTGACAGGACCAAAGGAGGGTGGTGAGCAGAGATGCAGAGGCTGTAAAGGAACAGTCTAAAGGTTACTTGACTGTCTCTTGACATCTGTGATATATTTTTAAAGTACATGTTTCTTTAAGAGCCGTAACTGATTTAAATGCAGTCACTCATCTTGGAAGTTCCCTTCTGCCAATGATCCTGTTAAGGTTGTGGTTAATAATATCACGATCATTTTGATTTACGTAAACTTTACTATGTTCACACAGTAACCGAATTGCCTAAGACACATTTCTCAGATAATCTTATTTTCAGCGGTAATTTATTTCATATATGGAATTGTGAGGTTGTAATAGAGCTTAAGATGCATAATTGTGTGTAGTAAAATAGTTAAGATTTCAGAAAGGAATGGGTCTGGAGGTGATATAAGTAGGAAACGAAAAACCTATGCAGTAAAAATAAACCAGCTTCCTAATTAATCACAGAATTGAAGTGAAGTACCTCTTATCCCTTCTGACGCTGCCCAAGAAAGAAAAGTATGTTGTGGACTGTTTTTGTTTTGTTTTGTTTTTTTCTTCATTTTTAAGGAGAGTTGCTTCTCTTGGGGCAGTATGAAATGAGATACTATAGTTACCAGATGATACGAGATACTACAGTTACCAGAAACACTGTTCCAGAGAAGATTCTGGGAGCATGTTTGTTTGTTTGTTTGTTTGTATGTTTGTTTGCCAAACTGTGGCTAGGCAGCCTTAGAGCAGCTGTTCTGACTGTTTATGGGCGCAGGTGTGAACAGGTGATGCGTGTCCATGCACACACAACCACCTGAATTCCATGGGTTTATCTATATGCACGGGTATCTTTCACATTTATTACTTCCTCTGTAAACAGGGTTGCTTTTTATACATAACAGCAGAACTTGAGCCATCATAAACGGTCTTGCTTTTCATGTCAAAACTTTATCCTAGGGCTTGTATGCTCTGCTGTAAGTGATACTTTCCCTGTGGGCGGCACTGTTTAGCCATTTCAGTTATCTTGGCAAACATTTGTGTGTATGGAGAGGGGCTTTTGCATGGGCTGATAAGGCTTTGTACCTTGTGGACAAGTAATTCTACTAAAATCAGGGGGAAGAGGTGACAGAGGCTCACGGCTATACCTGAGGGTACGTGTAGCAAGTTCACACTACACATACAGTTCCTCAGTCATCACCAGTTAGGCGTGTGGTTGCCCCCAAATTAGGCTCAAATGCCCACTTAAAAGAGGCGCAATCTAGCAGGGTGTTGGCATCAGCAGTGCACACCTTCAATCCCAGCACTTGGGGAGGCAGAGACAGGCAGATCTCTCTGAGTTCAAGGCCAGCCTGGTCTATAGAGTGAGTTCCAGGACAGCTAGGGCTACACAGAGAAACTCTGTCTTTAAAAAAGAAAAAAAAAACAAAAACAGAAAACAAAACAAAACAAAACAAAACAAAAAAAATGAAGTGCAAAGCAATGCCAGTTGAGGCCTCCCCTCTGAGCCTGGCCTTCACCCGGTTTGCCCCTATGGGACACAGGCCTGCCTTGTTAGGAAGTGAGCTGCAGTTCAGAGCCCACAGATCTTCACATAACTCTGTGTACAGTAACAGAGAATGGAAATAGGGCTGTAGGCACGAACAAGCAGACGAGTTATAAATATAGAAAACTCTCGATTCCACTTTAGTTAGTCATGGAGAGACAGTGTGAGTTTTATAAACTTATAAGGAATATACAAACAGTTCCAAATTTAAAATAACTTAGAGTAATTTTTAAGTGTGTGAAGGGTAGGGTATTTTTTTTTTCCCCATCCTGTCCATTTAAGCATCTGTGACAGGCATAAGCGATTCGCATCTTTATGTGCTCAAGCCTGCTCAGGGCCACGAAGGTCTGCAGCGGAGTCAGCACTCTGCAGAGACTTCTTGTTTTCTTTTTTCATGATGTTCAAGGAGAAATAAAGCCTGTTTGTGTGTGTGCTCTGTGCTGTGAGCTGTGAGAGAGAGAGAGACTCACTCTACAGCCCCAGAGCAGCCCTGCTCTGTTGACTGTGGCTCTTCGGCCTGAGAGGCCTATGTGTGCTGAACCCAGTGCCAGTCCCTTCTGCTGTTTGATTTCTTCCCTGAACTAAAATCTGCCTGTGCTTTCAAATTTGTATGTAGGTTTTGAAACAGGTTGAAAATAATGTTTGAGACGATCTAAAAGTACACTGAAACTGTGTGAAGAAGACATAATGCTGGTAAGAGGCGTGTAGGGTTGACCCCTCCCCCACTGTCTTTTCTCCTTCACTCTCCACTACCTGAACAGACACCTTCTGTGACGCAGCTTCAGTGTCCTTTGTCAGGCAGGCATTTGTACAGAAATGGAGCATCTGATTTTCCCTCAGGAGCAGGTAGCATGCTGAGCACAGGAGAGAAACACCACACACTGTGTGATGCCACTGCGGTGGCTCTACCAATCCAAGTTAATGTGGATAGAGTTTGCCAAAAATACAGATTTGAGTAGACCAAAATTATAGATTCTGGGGTGCAGACAGACCCTTCTTACCATCTTGGCTGAACCTCAGTGTCCACCATCCTTGTCATCGACCCCTTTCTGTTTTTCAAATTTTGTCAGTGTCTTCTGCATTTCTAACCCAAGTACCTGTGGTGTTGCCGCTGCACATTAATAGAAAGGCTCACTTTCCCACAGTGTGAGTCATGAAAAGCCCAAATTCATGAGCGTAAGCCAGAAGGAATGAAGTATTAGCAGATGCCATACCAAGGGTGGACCTTGAAAGCCTTGTGTTAGATGGAAGATGGTGATCACGGGGAAGACTGTAGTGGTCACAGGCGAACATCCTTCGTCTGACACCCATAGAAAAATGCCCCTGGCAGGCACTTCAGTGCAGACAGTAAGATTAGTCATTGCCCAGAGCTGGGGAGAGGTTAGAACACTGTATGTGGGCTTTCTCTTTGGTGCAATGAAAATATTCTTGTGGCAGTAGCACAACACTCTGAAGACACTCAAAACCACCAGATTTTCTATCTTGGGTGGATTATAAGATGACAATAAAGCTGATACTACAAAATGTACAGGAAGGGAAGAAAAAGGATGCCCTAGCCCACAGTGGGCAGAGGAACCCCTGAGTCCTTTCTGCTCTCTTGGCTTTTGTCATTGATTGAAACTTCCTGCTCTCCATCCTTGGGTCAGCAGCGCCTCTGTCTCCATTCTTCCTACCCAGCCTTCTAGTTAATAATGATGCTATTTATAACTTTCCTCCTTCGGGCTTGTTTCCCCCTTTGCAGTGTTTGTTTTCCTATTTTCTCAGTACTCTGCCCAGCACTGCTTGGTTCCTGAGGCTTCAGTGATCCCGTGGGCATTGTCAGTAGGGCAATTGTTTCTTTTGCTCATTAATGAAATGCTCACAGATGCTTCAGCAGCTGAACTTGTGGCTTACCTTCTGTACTGGACTGTAAGATGCTGCTTGGCCATTTTTCTCTGAGCCTTCAAACTGTGCTCTCCCAAGGGGGAAGGCACACTGAACTGTTCCCCCACTTTAGAAATTTTACTGGGGGAGGAGATGCACACATGCCACAGCATGTATGTGGAGGTCAAAGAACAGTTGGTGGGAATTGATTCCTTCCTTCTACCATGTGGGTTCCAGGTATTGAACAGGCAGTCAGAATGGTAGCAGGTGCCTTTACCTCCTAAGCCATCTCCCTGGCCCTGACTGAAAAATTTTTTTCCTCCATGATAACATTTCAGTGTTACTGAACCATATGAGTCGGTAAAGAGACTGCTTCTGTGCTGTAAGAGTGGGTTTGCAGGCTTGGTAAGGAGCAGCTCTTGAGTGCGGTGTGAGCTGTGACTGAGCAAGGCACTTGGGAGGAGGCCACGATCACCTCTCACAGTATCGTCTCTGAGCATTTGAAAGTCTGAGCCTGATAGCGTACCACCTGCTCTGTGCACTGTTAAGTGGACTAGTTTGGACAGAACTGACTGTTGTGGGTCTTGCTGGTCTGGTTCCCTGACCACAGTCATTTCCTATCAGAAAAGCCATGTTCACTGTGCATCTGTCTGGAGACAAGTGTCTGCATTGCTGAGCAGCTTTTCAGTGGCCTTGGTGATGCCAACAAGACCCAGCCTTGTGGCCAGGCGTGGTGGCACAATCTTTAATCACAGCACTCTGGAGGCAGAGGCAGGCAAATCCCTGAGTTTGAGGCCAGCCTGGTCTATGAATCGAATTCCAGAACAGCCAAGGCTATACAGAGAAACCCTGCCTATTAAAAAAAAAAAAAATCAGGCCAGGCGTGGTGGCACAATCTTTAATCACAGCACTCTGGAGGCAGAGGCAGGCAAATCCCTGAGTTTGAGGCCAGCCTGGTCTATGAATCGAATTCCAGAACAGCCAAGGCTATACAGAGAAACCCTGCCTATTAAAAAAAAAAAAAAAAATCAGGCCAGGTGTGGTGGCTCACACCTTTAATCCTGGCACTCAGAAGGGAGGGGCAGGCATATCTCTGTGAGTTCAAGGCCAGCCTGGTCTAAGACAGCCAGGGCTCTGTTACACAGAGAAGTCCTGTCTCGAAACAAAACAAACAAACAAAATCCAGCCTTTTAAATCTGTGACAGAAAAATTTCCATGAGACTTCCATTGGCTGCAGCTCTATAAACAGAGAAAACTGAATTGGTTCCTATGATCTCCTTAGTGTCATCTGCGTGCTGGCCCCTCTTCCAGTTCCTTAGTTTTGTCCTTTATTCCTCAGAGAGCAGAAAAGGGTGCTAGGACTTGTGGCTTATTTCTTCCTGGTGGATGCATGCTTAAAAAGGAAACTAGCATGAAAGCAACTCCCCTAGATCATGCCTTCCAGACAGCAGAGATGCACAGTGGTGGTACCTTATCGCCATGGGAGGATGTGTGGAGAGGCTGTCGTCAGGAGCTGGGCACTCTGGGTGTGATGCCCAGCTTGCAGCACATCAATTTGATGCCCTTGCATGAGCCATTTCATCTTTCACAGTTGTCTCCAAGTTGGTCATCTACAGGTGACTGATTCCTCCCCTTTGTGATTGTTAGGAGGATTAAATAATGTGTATAAATAACACGCTTAAAGTATCATCGGGCATATGGGAAATAACATTGAAAGTTCACTCCGTATTAATAAGCAGTCTTGTAGTTTGCCTCTGTGGTATAAATTGCATTTATATAAGAGGGACTCAAATAGCTATTATGGAAAGGATGACCTGGGAAATTTCAGTGATTAGAGGCTCAGGATGAGCCCACTGAGTGTGGGCATGTACTTACTTTTCAGACTGGATCTGAGCAAGTTGCCTTGTACATGGAAGACCACAGTTGATCTCTCAGTCTCAGCACATTCCACGCTGTTCACGCTGCTCTGTGATGTTAGAATATAGGGCTGCACCCCATGTGCACAACAAAAAAGTCTGTTTACCTTGAAGGCATGGGGGAACCAGGTCGAGACTGGTGCTGTCTGGCCACTGAGGGCCGCATAAAGCAGTGGGCTTCCGTGGTGCTGCTTGAAGGACTGTCCAGGGTCTTAGTAGAGGTGTTTTGAATTGAGATGGTTGCCTACCTGTAAACTTCCTTATGACTCTGGCTGTCTTTGATTGGACCATGCTGCCTGCAATGCAGTCCCACAATTTGGAAGGTGTGGAAAGCCGAAGGGGAGCAATGGGGGGGGGGGGGGTGAGAGGGGGACGACTTCCCTCGTGCGGGAATCAAGCCAGACCCAAACTTTGAAAGTCAATACGGAGAAAATGACTTGGACCCATCAGATGCTGGAGAATTTGGGAGGTCTCATCACTAGTGTTCAAACAGGTCAAGAAACATGTGGTCCTGTCCTCTTCCCTAACCAGCTAGCGGAGTGCGGGAGCACTCTGCTCCAAGTGCCGCCTTCTCCTCTGGAAGTTTTCAATCTGTTACAGCCTTTCAGTGCAAACAGAAACTGAAATGGCTCTGGATTCTGGCTTAAAAGTGACGTCTCCTCTGGATCTGCCTTCTGTCCCTCCACAAAAGCGGGGTAGGGTGGTTTGGTTTGGTTTGGATTTTGGCATTAGGCAGAGAATACTGTTACCAATGTGATTTTCTGCATGAGCTTTTAGTACACTGGCTGCCACGTGAACTTTCCTTTGCTGTGTAACTGACTGCGTGGTGGCTGCAGCCTTCCAGGCAGGCTTAGATGCCTTTAAACTCTGTGGATGCTTTGTAAACAGTGAGTCAGTGGAGCTCTCCTTTTGACACCACGAAGACCGTTAGCATGTTAGGTTCCTGTCTCCCTTTTGAGAAAGGTTCCTCCTCATTCCTAATCTCCCACCCTCCCTCCCTCCCCTCTTTTGTGGGTATGTAACACTATTTGGTTTTTTGTGATTGGAGTCTTAACCACTGAGCCTGCAGACTTTGCCCGGATGCAGTACAGTGCCCAAGAAGCCTCGCTCACCAGTGTTTCATTCCTTTTGATGTATATTTGTCTTACTTGACATAGCTGATGCTGGGTAATTTATAAAGAAAATACATTTATTTTTCATAGTTTTGGAGACGGAGAGGTCCAGGAACATGGTGTCAGCCTCTAATGAGGACCTTCCTAGTGCATTGTGACATGGCAACGGCATCACATGCTGAGCTTGCCTCTCTCCTTACAATAAAGCCACTACTGCCATCATGATGTTCCACCCTTAGACTTCATCTAATGCTAATTTTCTCTCAAAGTCCTTCCCTCCAACATACCAGTCGAGTTAGATTTCGTGTTCTAACACCATAATAGTAATAGCCAAATTGCAATGTGTGATTTTTTTTTTTTTTTTTCAGAGATACAGTCAAGTCATAGCAATGTCTTTGTTAGGGGTGATAGAGGAGTAGGGGAAAGTATGCGATGAGGAGACAATAGGAGGGCAGATTGAAGACTGTTTTATAAACTGAGAGCATTATTATGCACTTGTAAGGTGGACACACACAGCATGGGCCCCAGCTAGGCTGTTCTCCTCCCTATCCCCTCCAGGGGTCCTTGACTCCTTCTCTTCAGCCAGGCACAGTTCCTGCCATTAATGACACTTGTTCTTTTTTTTTTTTTTTTAAGATTTATTTATTTATTATACGCTATCCTGCTTTCATGTGTGCCAACAGGCCAGAGGAGGGCACCAGATCCCATTATAGATGGTTATGAACCATAATGTGGTTGCTGGGAATTGAACTCAACACCTTTGGAAAAACAGCCAGGTGCTCTTAACCTCTGAGCCCTCTCTCCAACCCAAGACATTTGTTCTTTGAAAACTAGAATGTCCAACCAAACTACAAGGAGTCCTTAGTTCCTTGGTCCATCTCTGCCTTCCTTGAAAGACAGCAAGGCATGCAAGCAAGCATCTTGAACAGACTCCTTGCTGGTTAGTTTGAGGGCCAAACAGAAAGCATGACCAGCATTGTTTAAACTGTCCTTAGGCCCTGGGAACCCCGGTTATGTCCGAGAAGAACCCCACAAATATTACCAGGAGACTGGAGGGGTGGCTCAGTGGTCGTCCACACTTGTTGCTTTTGGAGGAGACCCAGGTTAGGTTCCCAGCACCAACATGATTGGTTTACAACCACCTGTACCTCCAGTTTCAAGGAATCTGACACCCTCTTCTAACCTCTGAGTACGAGACATAAATGTGGCATACATAAACACATATGTGTAGGCAAATCACTCACACACACAAAATATGTAAATCTATGGGTCCTGATGTCTTGGAGGGAGCCAAATTGTCTCGCCACTAATCCTGTGGGAGAAGAAGAAAGGGAAAGGGGGAGAAAGCGTGGAGGAAGGTTTAGCTACTGGGCAGGATGCCCCCAAGATCAGCCACAAGTCCGTTTAAGGCTTATCTGTACACTCCTTCATAGCGTACTTGGTTGGGAGAAGGAACTGGAAAGGGCTCCTTTTGAGCTAGGCAGCCAGGCCCTGTGCTAGAGCCTGCAGACAGGTCTTATGGGGTTAGTTTTGAGTGTGGGGAACCCTATGGAAATCCTAGGAGCAGGGGTTCCAGACAATATGTGGATTTGTGCCCGAGGGACTTACAGGCTGACACCAAAGTGGCTCTGTAAGCCCAAGCTAGATTTTGGACTACATTGAATAAGATGTTTGGAGCCGGACTCCCCAAGGGCTCCGACAACACCCAGAGCACCTGCCCGCTCCCACTCACTTCACAGGCGTCAACTTTATCACCGGCCTCTCCCGCCTCTCTTCTGTCCTTCTGCAGTTTGTTACCTCTTATTCCTTCCGTGTCTGACTCAGAAGCTTACCTTGAGTGAGCATCCACAGACCAGTTCTGTCCCTCGGCAGGCATTTTGGTTAAAAAAATAATAATAATAATAAGTGTACAGTACGAACTTGTGTGAATAAGGGACCCTCTTTTCCTGTGAAAAGTTGAGGTTCCCATAGCAAAGAACTTCAGTATTATGTGCTTTGAAGATTGGCTTCTCGGGGCTTAGTGATTATTAAAGAATTTACTGACAAAAGGAAACACAGGCTAAAAAGAAATTAGAAAGAACCTAATAAACGTAAGGGCTCCGGGGAGGAAGAGAGCTAAAGGCTGATGTGCAAGGCCCGCTTTTCTCTATAAAGAAATGAAGAGGAGTTATTTAATGTATGCACACTGACCCTGAGCCTGTCTTTCTGGTGGTTGTCACAGGACGTATTACGGCTTTTCTGGTTGTTTCAATAGGTTTTTTGTTTTTATTGCCATCCCTGAATAAATGAATTCCAAGGATTAGAATGGCCTCATGAGCTAATAAATCAATTTGCTTTTCTCTGTGCATTAGTTTACAGCTTCCGTTTCCTCGCTTTAAGGCTGGGCTGCCCTTTAACCAGGCCCGTGTGCTCCTCCTTGGGAGCTAGGGAAGAAGTTCCCCTCCTTTCCCCCATAGTGCCATAATTGGAAATTTGGTTACTGCACTAAATTTTAAGTTTTGGCACTCACGTAGAGCAGCCATCCATCTGCTGGCGAGACTCACTGCCCGGGGCTTTTCAAGAAATCCCTTAATAGTCCTGAACACTAATAATATTTATATACATCGAGATGAGACAAAATTTACAGCAGGCTTCTGAAGCAGGCTCCAGGACTCTCTACTCCCAGACGGCCCTATGTTCGTTCTCTCGCTGCCTCCCAGAATCCTCTGTGCCATAGAGAGAGGAACACTGCTTTCCTCCTGTAGCCAGCACAGAGTTTTGGAGTCTGTCCTCTAGCAAACAAGTTGTCTCTCTGCTCCGTCCTTCCCCCTTCTCTCTGTGTACCCCTCTTCTGTGCCCCCCTCTACAGAATGTTAGATGTGCTCTTGTTCACTGTTGGGGTCACTCGGCGTCAAGGGGCCCATTGATCTAGTGTCTGCCTTAAAAAAGAAAGAGAAAGAAAGAAAGAAAGAAATAGTTCTATCTGTAAAGACAGTGCTTCGGTTGGAAAGAAGTTCCCATCACAGGCATGCAACAGGGCTCAACACACCTCACATTTAACAACTCCCTTGTCAAGTGTTTATTTCTGTTTCTTATCCTGGGTAAATGTAGCATTTATATTTGGGAGTAACTGATCCAAGACAGTACACAAGGTTATTTTCCCCTGTTTTTACATGGTACGGGCTTTTACTACTTCATTAGCCATTTGACCTTATTATCTGTTGTAATGTGTCATTTTTTTTTTTTTTCTGTGTAAGTAAGTAAACGGCTCCACGCGTTGACATTTGGTCCCCGTTAATAAATAATCTCTGCTGATAATGGTGAGACACCTAATCGGTTTTCCCCTTCCTCGCTAGTCTCAGATCATGGTCTTGGTGGATGGCTGGGATAGCTCCACCAGAGAGCCTTTAGCCAGTTACATTGAACTCTGTTATTCCGTGTGAGCACTGGAGGGGCAGCGTGATCAGCAGCAGATTCCTCTGGCCGTCCTTCTCCTGCCTGTTCTGCCCACTCTGGTCGTCATGACAATGCGATCCAGCATGATGGCCTTTCTGGTGTGGAAACCTAACCCCTGCCTTGAGCCTGGAGTGATTCCCTGCTCTCCATGTTGGTGGGCCTGTGTGACTCCCTGAGCTGACCCATGTTGGTCGTGAGGCCCCTCCCCGTCACCACTCTGCTTTCAGTGCTGAACTCATTGTCTCTGGAGACCTTTCCAGGCACCCAAGGCATTAGGAACATCGTGTGCCTACTCCTTCCTGCTTCCCCCGGTGTGGTGGCCTTTCCTTGAGGTCAGGGACTGCCACTGTAGGGTTGTACAGGGTGTACGGTGGCCTGGCACACAGGTGCATCATCCACCCAGTATGCAGAATGGATCCGTTCACGTCTGTTATTCATGCATTAGAAAACCGAAATCAACACAAATAACTTCGGTGCTTGTTTAGATCTCCAACCTTGACGTAAGCTGTGCGATGTATATATTTAATCAAATCATCAGACTCTGTCATCTTCAGCTATGCCTTTTTTTTTTTTTTTTATGTATTTGAGTGAAAGATTCAATGATAGTGTATGAAACTAAAAACATGGTAGGCTGTACGTGAACTTTATTTTACTGTCTTCAGGATAATTGCTGTGGTAGACGATGTTTGTGTTCTGACGTTAGGGGCTCCTACAGCGTATTCTCTTTTGGTGTGACGAGAGATAATTAGCTCCTGTTTGTTTGTGAGCTAGAATAGATGTTCAGAAACAGCCGGAAGCTACTTATAATAGGCAAATGATACAAACCAACTGAGAAGGCTTTCCTCTTTCTCTATGCCTAGCTCTGAAGACAGGTCTTGTGCGTGGTTAGTTCACGTGCATGTAATAGATAAAAGTTGGTTCAGAAGAGTTCAAAGGTCAGCAGCCCAGGGTTAATCTGGAGTGGGGGTTCTCGGCCTTCCTCATGCTGTGACCCTTTAATACAGCAGCTCATTTGTATTGTTTCCCAACAATAAAGAGGGTACATGTAATGCTAACCAGATTTCCTAGTTTGTTGATTTATAAGTTGTTCATGAATAAGGCTCACAGGCTATAGTGTGTGTGCTCTTTATGACGTATTTATGGAATATGATGTACTTACGCACAGCAGATCATCTGTGGTTACTGGATGGGGCCTTTAACTTAGCAAGGCTGACAGTAGGTGGTCCCTGGATGCAGGGACTGTGTGTGTTCTACCATCTGATCGTACCAGGTGGTTACAGCCTGAAGGTTGTGTTGCTCAGAGAAGGGTGCTGTCTTCACCTTTCAGAGTAAAGACCTTGAGATGGCACAACACAGGCTTACCTTTAGGAAGCACTGGCACCTCCACTGTAGCTTAATCCTCTTTAGAGCACATGGGCACTCCTGCACCTGCAGCAGTGAACAGCCCCTCCATACCCTTGATCTCTCTCTCTCTCTCTCTGGAGTCCCAGAAGAGAGCAGCCACAGTCACACAGCGCTTTGTAAAATGTGCAATTGTAGTACGCTGTAACCTAGAACAAGTTTTAACCAGTGTCACGTTGTATTTGTTTCTTTTCTGTTGCTGTGATAAAATTACTGTGACAGGAAGTGAGTTAGAGAAGAAAAGGTTTTCTCTTAGCATACAGTTCCAGAGGAGATAAGAGTTTATCCTTGTGGGGGAGACACAGCTTCAGGACCGGGAGGCAGGCTTGTCCGGGAGGAAACACCAAGTGATCACATTTCACCCACACACAGGAAATGGAGAAGTGGGTCAGGCTATACAGCCTCAAACCCTACCCCTGCCCCCCAGCAAAGTACTTCCTCCAGCAAGGCTCCAGGACCCTCCCAAACAGACCGCCAACTAGGGTCTCATTATTCACAACTTGTTACTCCTCCTCTCAACATCACCGCTGTGTTCTACACAGGACAGTGTTAGGTGTGGTTCGGGGGTCTTAGAATGGATTCCTCCTACAAAAGGAGGGCTGAAGAACAGGGAGCCTTTTATAGTACAGTGGCCCATCTTGTCTGTATTTCTCTCTGCTCACCTGTGCCTGCTCCCTTTTAATGAGGTAGCCATCCCATCTCACAGATGATTACGGGGCGGGGGGGTGCTTAGAAGTTAATGGCGCATCCCATAGCAGACTAGGAGTTCGTAGGAGAGAATGGGCTTGAGATATGTTGTTTCCTTTCCTGGTGTGGGATTTACTGCCAATTTCCGAGGTGTGGCTTTTCTGGCCTGTCTCTGGTACTCCATCTAATGCTGGTGGTGGCAGCAGATGACCCGGGGTGGGGGGGGCTGTGTAATCAGTCCTTCACCTTGCCACCCTCTTCCTCTGTTTCCACAGTGTGCCCAAGTGTGTGCGGGAAACGAGCGTGCACGGAGAACAACGAATGCTGCCACCCAGAGTGCCTCGGCAGCTGCCATACACCCGACGACAACACGACCTGTGTGGCCTGCCGACACTACTACTACAAAGGCGTGTGCGTGCCCGCCTGCCCGCCTGGCACCTACAGGTTCGAGGGCTGGCGCTGTGTGGACCGGGATTTCTGCGCCAACATCCCCAACGCCGAGAGCAGCGACTCCGACGGCTTCGTTATCCATGATGGCGAGTGCATGCAGGAGTGTCCCTCGGGCTTCATCCGCAACAGCACACAGAGGTCAGTGTTCCGGTTTCCAGGCCCAGGCGGGCACTTTGCTGCAGATCCCATAAGGGTAGGACCAAACATACAGGGAATAAAGGGCCAGTTAAGATCTGGGGTGGCCGGAGGCCCCTTTTATGTACCACACCTGGCTCACCTAGCAGTGGCGGGTGATGTAAGTCGCCGTTAGGTCCCTGAGGGTAGGCCAGCGGAAATGCCTGATAGCTAACAACTGTGGTATTGTATTTGACCTGCAACTGTGTTTCCTCTCCGCTCAAGCATCCAGCTGTGCTGCAGCACAGTGAGACTGCTGAGTAGTCATAGGACTTGGTTCTCCTTCCCTGTAGTGTGATCTCACAATGGTGGGCCGTTGCTCCCTGCCCGTGGTCCTAAGAGACAATAGCCGTCCCCCTCTCAGCCTTTGAAGATTATATTTAGCACTTACATGAAAGTATTTTTTAAATACTGTTTATACTTTGTCTATACCAGAGTGAATTTTAGGAAGATTAAACTGTAAATACGTAATCAGAGTATGTCCTTATAGAAACATTTTTAAGTGCTACATGATTCCTAGACATTTTAACAGTGGGGCAGGTATCAGATTTTTCTATTTGAGTAAAAGATGGGGGAGGAGCAAGCAAAGTATTACTTTATAGCCCAATCATTTTGACCTTGAATATTTCTTTACATAGTTCTTCTTAATTTCAATATCTGTAATACCAGGAAGTGCAGACAACTCGGGTGTTGTAGCGGGGGCTGGAGCAATGGCTCAGTGGTTAAGAGTGCCACCTGCTCTTCCAGAGGTCCGGAGTTCAATTCCCAGCAACCACATGGTGGCTTACCACCATCCATAATATGATCTGATGCCCTCTTTGGCAGGTAAAGCGCTCATATGCAAATAAAGTTTAAAAAAAAAAAAAAGTAGTAAAGCAGGCTGTGATACATCCATACATGGAATATTGCTCGGCGAGGAAGAGAAATGCTTAGTTTCAAGAATATTGTACAATATGAAGTACACCTATAGCAGAAGCCAGGTAGTGTATGACTGTGTTTGTGTCACGTTTCAGAATGGAAGGCGGAGAACAAGTTAGTGGTCACCAGTAGTTAGGGATAGTGAGGCCTGGGACAGGTGGAGGTAGCTGGAAGTGGGAGACACACGAGAACTTGGTAGTATAGGAGTTGTCCTAGATCTAGGCTACACTGGGGATTTTGCAAATCGATCTAGGCAGTGGAGAAATTCACAGGACGCCACAAGCATGCCAAGTCAGATTCTTAGTGTAAACGGCTGTATTGCCGTTATGTCAGAGGTGGCAACAGTTGGGGGTGTTGGGCAAAGGGCACACAGGTGCTCTGGGCTCTCTTTGCGGTTATTCTAAAATATGTTTCTCTTTTGTTTGTTTGTCTTTTGTGGAGAGCTGGGTTTTGTGTGGTGTGTAGTTAAATTAGAAAAACACAGAAATAAAGGACGCTCAGAAGAAAACCCCCTCCCATGGCAACTTATAGAACAGTATGTTTAATTTGGCTTATGGTTTCAAGGGGTAGAATCCAAGATAGCGGAGTGAAGGGAGTGCTGAGAGTTCAGCATGAGCCCCCACCCGAGTGGCACCCCTCCTAATCCTTCCCAAACAGTTCTAAGAACGAGGGCCTGTGGTGGCCATTCTTACCCAGCTCCACAAGCATGCTGCATGTGGGGTTATGAGAGCCATCTGTCCCCCGCTTTAGCTAGCTACCTAAGTCCAGTTCCCATGGGACCCTGTGAAAACCTCAGCCCCACTCCCTAACAGGGAACAAGAACTGCTGTCACCTGTAAGCGTCTAAACAAAACAAGATTATATGTAGCGCTTTGGGAGGGGATGGAGGACTTTGATAAAGGCAGATATTACTTCACTCTGATTTTCTTTATCTTCATGAAATTTCATAGGCTCATTTAAGAAGAACAATTTAAATATAATGCTGCCCCCCACAGCCCAAGAAGGTTGGGGTCATTTGCCCTATTCAGCAATCCACGCAGCTTCTCAGCCCTGGTTCTGTATACAGCTGAGAGATCTCAAAGGGTGTGGCCCCAGGCTTAGCGTTTTCTCTGCAGTTTCTTAAATGGTGGTCAGTAAGCAGGAAGCACACCAGTCCTTCTGGGTCCTGGTGGTGTGTGTGTCACTGAGGGTAGCATTTGGACCAGGACCTCATGACAGAGCAGAGGAAGTCCCGGGCTTTTATTGTATGTGCAGCAAAACAATGTTTGGATCAATTTACAAGTTTCTGCAGAGCACTGTCGGGATATAATTTCACTTGTACCTTAGCAAGAAAATATTGGACCCGCACTGCGCCGTGTGTGCACACTGACTTTGGGAATTAGACTTTGTCCCTTCCTCACCACTGCCAGTTTTCCCAGCCTTCTCTGGCGTGCAGGCCAAGGTCTCATCAGAGAGCAGCTCCACTTCTCTAGAGCCCCAAAGTGCCTTTCTGTGAGCCTGTGCCACCAGGTAGACCAGTTGGCTCCCCAGCCCCAAGCCTGTGATACCCACATGCTCCTTGTCTGGAAACAGGCAGCAGGCTTTCCTCGGCCGCAGCGTGTGCTCCTGCCTTGTGGTTGTAGCCTGAGCAGCTTGCCCTGGGTAGGGGGTATTGTAGGTCACCCAGTTGGCTGGTTCAATTATGAAATGTTGTAAATAACAAACAAAAGCCTTCTTTTCTGTTTTGTTAATGCAAGAAGATAAACCCAATTCTGTGCTTTTGGTCCTCTCTCTCTCTCTCTCTTTTCAATAGCATGTACTGTATCCCCTGTGAAGGCCCCTGCCCCAAAGTCTGTGGTGACGAAGAAAAGAAAACGAAAACCATCGATTCGGTTACTTCTGCTCAGATGCTTCAAGGATGCACCATCTTGAAGGGCAATCTGCTTATTAATATCCGGCGAGGCAGTAAGTATCCCACCCTGCCAAACCAGTGGCTGCATCTCCTGGTTCATTTGCATCCGTCCTCTTCCTGGCTCTGTCCCTTAGTCACAACCAAAATACTAGCTTAGAAAAAATAGCATGGGACGGAAGTAAGCCTCTTGTGTGACGTCTCTCCTGTAAGTTTCCCTGAAAGATAAAATCCAGATTGAAAGGTGGTCTGCGTTTGAGCCATTAGCCCAGAATCTGTTTCTGTAAAGAGGATCAGTTCTCGACTTTCTGCTGGTCAGTCACATCTTTACGCAGGAATGGCCCGTCCTGACACACATAAACCTCAGCAGACCCTGATGGAGCAGACCCGGGAGCCAGCTCACACTAGCTGCCTCTTGAGTCCACACGTCTCCAAGCCCAGAGCGTTTGGGTTACCTACCTCAGTGGAAGAGACTGAGCAAAGGGGGAAACTCATCAAGTTGAGTTTTTAAGGAAGTCTTTTAAAGAGTGATCCAGTTTAGTTCTGAGAGCCAGAAAGATGGGCCCTCCACGCCTTAAGCTGCGGTCTGAGCCCTGCAGGCTCCCTTTCACTTGCACTATGGACAGTGTGCATAGTACGTTGCTTTAAAATTGTGTTCATGAGCAGTACGTCCCATCAGTGGTGGCATGGCCCTGCAAAGCCTCTCCTCTCTGGTCTTTGACAGAGAAAGGCCCCTGGATACACCGCCCTCCGTTCTCTGCCACTGGGGCCACTAGGTTGTGGTACTAGTAGAATACTGCAGGCAGGAGACTTTATTTTTATCTTTATTGGTAAGTCTTTAAGGAAAGAAAGTTTTTTATTGCTTGAGGAAAAGAAATGTCCTATTTATTTGTTTGTTTATTTAGTGAATTTCCTTTCCCTAAGTATTTGTTAAACAAGTGATTTATATTCCTAGGGTGTAGAGGCGATAGAAACGAGTATTTTGCTTTGGTGGTTTCTTTGTCAGTTTGGGGATTTGCTTTTTTGTTTGTTCCTTTGCTTGTTTTACAAGTCTTTAGTTTTTATTACCTGCTCCCAGTTATCCTTCTGCCATGGAGAGGACCCTGTTCTCCACACAAAGAGCTCTGACGCTTAGGGTACTAACCAAGTTGTAGTTTTGTTCATACTTGATTTATTAATTTTCTTTCAATTTATTCACCCCTAGGAATATGTCTTTTAAAAATTTATAAACCATACAGTTTTGTTTTGTTTTGTTTTTATCTTCTGTCATGGGAGCTAAATGTGATTGGTAAATCCTGTCCATGAAAACTTATTACCTGCTGGGCATGGTGGCGCACACCTTTAATCCCAGCACAGCAGAGGCGGAGGCAGGAGGGTCTCTGAGTTCGAGGGCAGCCAGCCTGGTCTACAGACTGAGTTCCAGGTCAGCCAGAGCGCTTGCTTCGCACACACTGGGGTCCTAGCCACTCTTTTTTTCCAGGCTGAATTTCCTATAGCCATTGAAGTACCAGGAGCACTGTGTATATTGCAAGTGAAAGGAAGTCTTCAGGGCTCCTGGGTAAGCCTAGCATAAGTTTAGAAAGCTTTGCCCTCTTACTTTTCTTATGAAACCAAAGGGGAATCTTCCCCTAAATCACACATAGTAAAATCCCATTCAGTGGACCTCACCTGCTTTACTATAGTCTTTGAATTTTGTCATGAGCTGAACTGGAGTTTACGGTCCTTATTTACTATGTGAAAGTAGGTTAAGCAAGATAAAAGAAAATCCCCTGTCTCCGTGTCCTGTTACGTTAGCAACTTTTCCTGCCTGCTTTCTGGTTACAGCAGTAACTGTGAGCTGAATAAAAAACTTAAAGATGCAGAAATGATGTTTTTTGTTTTTTGTTTTTTTGAGACAGGGTCTCTGTGTGTAGCTTTGGCTGCCCTGGCCTTGCTTTATAGACCAGGCTGGTCTCAAACTCACAGTAATCCTCCTGCCTCTGCCTCCCTGAGTGCTGGAATTACAGGCAGGCATGTGCCACTGTGCCTGGCTCAGAATGATTTTTTCATTCATTCATTCATTCATATTCATTCATACATTCATTGATTTGTTCGTTTATTGTTAAACTACTTGGATAGATATCCATGGACGGGGAAGCAGGAAGATCAGGAGTTCAAGGTCATCTTGAGCCTAGGATACATGAACTCCAGTCTCACTGGTAGGAAAAGATGACCATGACTGTAATACTGGAGCGTTTTCCTCCAGCCCTAAATGGAATATTTAAATAGAAGTTCCCCCAAAGCTTAGGAACTCCAGGTACAGCAAAGGCCACTCCTACTGAGCCTGGCAAAGGTTTGCTCAGTCCTGTCATGGCACTGTGGAGGCAGGACTGCCTGTCACGGAGCATATATAAAAGACGGTCCCTTGGCTTGTCAGCTGGGGCTAATTAGCAGCCTGGCATTTCTGATTTCACGTTCTGTTAATCAGCTTGGCAACTGCAGTAGCCAGCCTCCTAGAAGTCTGCTTTCCCACCTCAGAGGCCTTGCCCCAGCGTGGCTGCTGCTGCTGCAAGTGGAGACTGTGTGTCTCTGACAGGACTACACATTGGCTCTACACCAGCTCCCTCACTGAGCTCCCCGAAACCAAACCTGCTTTGCGTTCAACTCCTCCACACCAGAGTGTATGAACCCACGTATAATGTCCCACCTGACCAGAGGAACACTCAGTGACACAGACCCCTTTTCTCTAGATAACATCGCCTCAGAACTGGAGAACTTCATGGGTCTCATTGAGGTAGTGACGGGCTACGTGAAGATCCGCCACTCCCACGCCTTGGTCTCCCTGTCCTTCCTGAAGAACCTTCGTGTGATCTTAGGAGAAGAGCAGCTAGAAGGGCAAGTGCCGTGTATTCTCCTGCCGCTAAGTAGACTGCTCCTTCCTCCTGTTTACCTTTTAATCGTACTTGTGTTGCATTTGTGTGTCAGAAGACAACTCGTGGGGCAGGGGGTCAGTCTGTCCTTCCATCACGCAGCTCCTCGGGTCTTCATGCTTAGCAGCAGCTGCCCTTATCCTTACCCGCTTAGCCATCCCACAGCCCCGAGTAGTGTACTTCTCAAACTTACTTGGGTTATATACCCAAATAAAAGCCCCCTCCCCATTGTTAAAGAGGAACCCTGGGCTCGCCCCTGGTGCCTGGGTGGTCACCTTGCTCCCTGCTCAAAGTCCTGTGTGGAGGTGTGACTTGGCCACTCTCAGGGTACTGCCAATTTGGAAAATGGGTGCCTTTGTTCCTAGGGTCTAGTCTGTCGGGTATGCATATTGCATTAATTACTTTTTGTTGCTGTGATAAGACACCTTGACCAAAAACGACTTAATGGAACAAAGAGCTTATAATGGGGAGAGTCCTTAACAGTTAGGGCAGAGGCGGGGGGTGAGGGGGGAAGGTGGGGGAGGCATGGCAACCAACAAGTGGAACAGAAGGTTGGAGCTCACATCTCTTAACTGCAAACATGAAACAGAAAAGGCAGGCTGGGAATGAAGTTAGGCTGTGAACCGTCAGAGCCCTTCCTCCTGATACACTTCCTCCAGCTAGGCCACCCTTCCCAAAGGTTCCACGATTCCTCCCAGATAGAATCAACACTCGGGGACCTGTGTTCATATGTGTGACCCCACAGGTGACATGCGTCCTCCTCACCACCACATGAGTCTAAGTGAAACCACCAAAGTCACAGTTAGGGGTATTCTCAAGGAACCCTTCCTCCAGGAGCAACGCCAGCCTGCAGTGTTTAACTCCCAGAGACGCCATGATCTATCTGACACTTACCTGCCTTAGCCTGCTGTGCTCAACACCATATGACCAATAAAGCAGTGTGTGTGTGTGTGTGTCTGTGTGTCTGTGTATAGGAATACGTATGTACATGGGTACATTTGTGCACACCTGTGAGGGGTTCAAGGAGACATAGGATGTCTTTCTCAGTCATTCTCCATCTTATTTCTTGAGGCTGTCTCTCACTGAACTTGGAGCTCACCAGTTTGTAGATTAATTGGCTGGCAAGTCTCGGAGATCTAGCCTGCTGTCTCCACCTCCCAGGTGCTGAGGTTGCAGGTGCCTGTTATGTAGGTTCTGGGCGTAGGACTCAGGTCCTCATAGCAAGCACCTGACCATCCCTGATTCCCGAGCCATCTGTTTTTCAAATAGAGAAGCACAGGACTTGAAAAGTACGGACCGTTGATTTTATTATAGAGATGTTTGAACTTGAAGAGCTTATATGTTGATTGGCTGGCTTGCAGGATTTGTAGTATTGGTAGGGGTTTTGCCTTCTGCACAGAAATGCTTAACGAGCTGGGTTTTAAAGCGGCCATGGGCTTCTCAGCTGAGGGTAGAAGCTAGTGCTTTCTGTGTGTATGCGCAGCTTCTCTCCAGCCTCCCGCCTGTGTGCACCTTCACTGGCTCCTTTGTACATTTGACATGGCTCTGAAATTGTATAAATGTATCAATTAAGGAATACATTCCCTTAGGAAGAAAGTGATGGGAAGATCCGGGAATGCTTGTTCTTGCTTGTGTGTCTGGATCCGGCTACAGTGCAGGTGTTTCTTCATATCCTCCAGGTTTTCTCAGACCAGCTCTGTCCTAAGGTCTGTGCCCTGATACAGCCAGAGTGAGCTGTCACCCCATCCTTGGAAAGCGCACTGTCTTCCCATTGGGAACCAGACTCTTCAGAAAAACATCTTCCTTCTTGTAAATCCAAGGCAGGTGCCGGGTCCCTGCCCCACCCTCTCAGGCATCACTGGGGCTCCACCTAGGTGAGGCTGTGGCCGCTGGTAGTTTATTGTTGCTTGTATTAAATTTTAAAATGAGCTGTAGTTCCCCATGGATCGTTTCTCTGGGCTCCCTGGCGTCGGGACACACTTTTTCTTTGGCAGATTAGTAGCTGTCAGATTTCCTAGTTGCTTAAGGATATGCCTCCCCCCTCTTCCCCCGCCCCTTTTCTCAGGCTGTGCAAGTGATAGGCATAGGAAATGGAAAGGAAGCTTTGATTATTTTTATTAGGATTATTACACGCTATGATTATCTTATCATTATGGGTTAACTGGAAGTATCATGCACTCAGATGTAGCTGAAAATTGAAGGCTGATTATTTTTTTTTTAATTTCCAAGAATATTTATAGCATATTTTTCATTGTTTGAAACTTAGATATGAAGTTCCAGCCAAGTCTTTTTAAGGATGCTTGTGTTTGGGGGTTGCGGGGGGGAGGTGCCTAGAGCTCCGCCCTGCTGCTAGTATTTTAGAAGGGAGGAAGGGAGGGCCTTGAATACTGCTGCTGAAAGCAATGGTTCTCAGCCCTCCTAATGCTGGGACCCTTTAATACAGCTCCTTGTGTTGTGGTGAATGCCCCCCCCCCCAAACATAGAAGCATAACTGTAACTTTGCTATTGTTTTGAATCCTGGTGTAAATATCTGATACGCAGGATATGTGATATTTGACCCCCAAATGGGTCACAACCCACAAGTTTAGAGCCCCTTGCTTAGAGGCTGTCTCTGGCTAGGACACTTGAGACTCTTAGATCTCTAGTAGAGACTTTTTCGGGTCTGCGTCTCTTCTGCTGTGATGAACTCCCAAGCCCTGTCTGAGCAGCCACCGGCAGCAGCAGCTCACCTCCGTGTCTCCTCGGATAGCATCAGGCTGCTGACGCTTCATTTCTTCCTCATTCACTCGCTAAAGGAAAGAAAGGGTTGGGATAAGCAGGTGAACCAGCAAGTGTACAGCACGGCTTGCAAAGTGCCCCAGCGGGGAGAAAAGAAGGTGCTCTGAGCACCTGGAAACCTGAGAGGGTCAAACAGGCTTCTGAGGGGGAGCCGCCAGCCCTGAAGGGTTTCTGGGACTGGAATGCCCAAGCTGGGGAGAGGCCAGAGCAAAGAATGACATCCTGGGCCTGTGTCACACATAGCACTGAGGAGATGGCTGGTAACTCAAATTACCGGAGACATTGTTGCACACAGATATGGAGGGTGTCGTTTAGGTATGCCATGGGACACACTGAGACTTTGAGGAGAGGTGCATTTAATTTCGAGGTACTATTGGTTTACGCTAAGATAAGCTTCTCCCCAGTGTTATCTGGAGTGTGTGATGCATTGCAGCTATGGGGGAGGGAAGTCCTGCTGCACCTCACCAGGGGATACCTCATCCCACGTCAAACAGTATACTTGGGGTGTGAGAAGTTTCAGGTTTAAGCTTGAGTACTTTTCTAAGTATTTCTGTGTACCTTCAGCACATGGCGAAGATCAGAAATTTATGCCAAGAATCCTTCTAATGTGTACGTCCCCAGGCCACTTCTGATTTATTTATTTATTTATTTTTAGGCATTCTTGCCTCGACTCATTCTTGAAGGAATCTATTTCTTCTATTTCTTGAACCTCTTCTATGGCTGGTGAGAATGACATAAAAACTCCCATTTGGTTCAGGAGGATTCTGAAGCCTTTTGTTTTGATAGAAAGAGGAACACCCCCCGCCCCAATCCTTCAACCTCAGGTGTCCAAGAAAACACTGGAATCACTCTTGGCCTCCTGAGTAGCGCCCACAAGAACACAAGTGGTTTTTTTTGTTGTTTTGTTTGTTTGTTTGTTTGTTTGTTTCTGAGCCTGCTTCCCTGTGTCTTGCCTGCTCCTCATGAGCCACCTCTGTGAGCTGATTTCTAGGCTGGTGATAGGTGAGGCAGAATCCCACCAGAATAGAGATCAGGATGGGCAGCCACAGAACAGTACTCAGGTAGCAGCAGGACCCTCTGGTTTGTCCGCGTCTCAGCCACCACTCTCTCTGTAACATGGCATTTCTGTAGAATCCCAACTTCAGAAGAAAATCACTGGGGTTAGAGAGATGATTCAGTTGCTAGGAGCACTTGTTCAACAGTCATGAGGCCCCATGTTTGAATCCTCAGGGCCCAGGTAAAAGGCTGGGTGTATCTGCATGCGTGAGCTGAGACAGACCGATTCCGAGAACTCGCTGGCCAGCTGACCTGCCTAACCTAAACTTTAGCAAGCTTCAGGTTTCCCAGAAAGGACAGTCTCAGGGCAGTGAGGCAGGGAATAACGGGAGAACCCTTACCTGTGTCTACAGGCATACATACCTATATACTCACGTGCAGGCTCACAAAGGAGAGCAAGGGCTTCCTCAGAAGTAGTGCAGTTTGGTGCAGTGATGGAGCACTTAACCTATAGCGCATACAGTGCCAGCCACCCTGATCTCTAACAAACCATGGTGGCAGTGGGAGGGAGTCGGGGACAGGTGAGGGGGATTCCCTTGAATAAGAGAGAAATATTTCCATTATCTCCCTTTAGGACAGCCTTGGTTTGAGGGCAATCAAATAAGTTAAAAGTTCAAGCTCTTTGGTACTGGCAAGGATTGTTGTCTTGAAAAGAACAAAAATACAGGAAGGTGGCAGGCATCTCTACCCTGCTCCATTTGCCTTTGCAGGCTCAGTGTGTTTTGTAGCTCCTCTTGCAGGTCCAGGACTAGACCCTAACAGAGCCACATTTCAGCACTTACTTGGGATGTTAAAAAAACAAAAAACAAAAACAACAACAACAACAACAAAAACCCAAATCATACAATTCATCATGTTGCCTGTCAGTTCATGGCTGTACCTAGAGATACATAAACATACATGCACATCTCATGTGTGAATGCTCATAACAACATTTTTTAATGTACTTCCCCCAAATAGGGCACAGGGTATAATCTAAGGGTTCATCCGTGAGTGAGTGGATAAGCACAAAACACACAGTGAGATAATAGCCAACCCCAAGAGGATTGCATCGTGGTACATGAGGCAGCAAAGGTGGACAGATGGGGAAGTGCCTGGGTGGAAGGAGAGCAGGGGACCTCTGGCCTGACCGGGATGACGGGATAGTGCTTGGACATCTATACGAATCTATCGAAGCCCTTGGAGCTGTGTGTTTATAATGGGTACAATTTTAGAAGGTAAATTATACTTCAGCACAGCTATTTTTAAAAAGCACTCGGCAATAAACAGCCTTTTCTGTGGATCTATGCCGTGCCTGGGTTAGTCCTGCCTGGGTGTTTATTTCCGTACTCTGTGTAGATGGCGTAACTCTGGACTTGAAGTGAGCCAGTAATCTACAGATGGGTTGAGTAATGTTGTAAATGGCTGTGGCGGTGAGCGCTTCTTCGGTGTGCCTGGCTTCTGATGCCCCCTAGAGACAGCTGTCAACGGCTAGTATCAGTGTCTCTCTGCAGAAATGAACAGAAGTGTCAGTTGTATGTGTGCTTGCAGATTGTCTTCCAGTAGGGGCGTGAAAGAAGGTCCTGTGTAGGCTGGAGACCTCAAGCTCAGGCCGTATGTATCAAGGTGCAGGACTTGCCTGTTTTCTGTGACTTTTGTTCTGAGGGGACTTTGACACTTCAGAGAGTAGCACGGTCATCCTATACCTTTGTGAGGCGATTCAAAGCTCATGGCATCCTTTTATATTTAGCTCATCAGATTCATCCAGTTGGCCGCAGGGCCAGAAGAGACCAGAAAAGACACTTCCCATGGGCACCTGAGGCACAGCAGCGCTAGAGAAGCTGAGTAAACCACTCAGAGTTGGCACTTCATAAGCAGTGGAGAGGGTGCCCGGGCCTGGTTCTCAGTTCCCACATGGAATGCTCTACACCCTGTCCCTAGCCGTCTTCTAGGTGTCACTCAGCTGTGAGAACACTCAAAAGGGAAGTGGTGATGCTGGCCTATAAGAGCATAGCTAAGTGTGGCCTGTGTGGTTTTGATGTGACAGTACCCCCAAATTGGTGACCAAACACCCCAGTAGTTCTATCCGTTGAGGGGGAAGGTTGGGTTTTTTTCCTGTTCCAATAGCTGAGAGCCAAGGTATTACTCTCAATAAAACCCCGGGGTGTCATACAGCCTGTAGGAGCCAAAGGGAAAAACAAAATTAACAATTCGGTTTTTAAAAATATTCCGTAAATGTAAAAGGCAGTGAGCTTAGAAACAGTTTATGGAGTCAGGTTTACTGACTGGTTCCCTTAACTAGTCATTTCCTTTAGAAAACAATGACATTTCAAGCCCATTAGTGAGGTGTGCAGACAAATCTCCGCCTGGGATCATCTCTTAATTCTCACCTGACTGTAGAAGGATATCAGGAGGGCAGAGGCCTCAAGCGGGAGCTGGAAAGCAAGCCCAGTGTTGACGGGACACTCCCTAGCAGTTTGATTATTATTTTGGTGAAGGCTTTTATTTTTCCTCACCTTCTACAGGCTCCACAAATGCCTGGGTTTTATTCTCAGTATTGTTTAAAGAGAGGAAAGTTTGTGTTTACTGTAAAAAGACAATCTTGCTTTTCAAAGTGACTAGTCAAATACCCGGAGTGTCTGTGTGCCTGCCATTCATTTGTCAAGTCCCTAGTTACCGATTCTGTGCTCTTCCCTGGGGAGAGAGTGTTTTCTTCATGAGGAATGTATTTTTGGTGCAGCTCTGTTTCCTGCTAGTGAAATTAGTTTACTAAGAGGCCTTGGCCTAGATTGAGATGGAAGTCTGACCTGATTAATCGGCCCTTGCATCCGGCCTGGAGGTGTCCTCACTAACAGGAGACTTTTGTCTCCTGGGACTCTGAGACCTGGGAGCAGCCAGACTGGTGAGGTTAACGATGAGCCTGCAGTCTAAAAATATCCCATGGGTTAGGAAGGACTCTGACTATCCTGACCACCCCACCGTCAATCACAGTGAGCATTAGTGCATCCCTTAGGTGGCAGCTCTGAGAGACAAGTGTCCCAAGACCTCCCTAGCAATCTAGAGTCCTTTGATCAGTGTCTTAAGTTCCTATTCCAAGAAAACAGGCACGGTAGGGGAACACTCTTTGTTACCAAAGGCTTACCGGTTCACTGAGCCCCTGCGTGTGTGAAGTCTGCATGGCCTGTGCCCAGTGTATGTTGAAGTGCTTGAGGAGGCTGGGGCTTCAGTTCGGCTGGGTAGATTTCACTTGAGCTCTTGACTCCTAGACATGAGGACTCTTTAAGTATATTTTTATTCTGCTAGTGTTTGTAGGGGTGTGTGTTGTGTGTTGTGTGTGGTATGTGTAAGAGGGATGTGTGTACACAGGTCAGAGGATGGCCTTATGAAGTCAGGTCCAGGTCACCACTGACTGGACTGTGCTCCTGTACGTGCCCTTGCCTGAATAGCCACAAGCCAGACTCTTAAAGCCAGGGAGCACTCAAGACTTCACCTGCTATACTCCTGTCTTTAAGAGTGAGAGTTCAGAAACAGTGCTCTTGATAGCACTGAAGGATCTGCCTGTGGCCTTATGATGTGGTGAGTTCATGGCTTTTCTGGTCTTGGGTCCTCACCTCTGCACTCCTAGATGAGTTCTCAAGGAAGGTGTCCAGGACTGCTTGGCAGCATTCATAGCTGTAACTCATGCCTCAGTATGCGAAGGTCATGTTGAAGGTGGACCCCCTAGCTAGTGGTTCTGATTGAGTGAGGACCCTCAGCAGGTACATAGGTACCTGGTAGGATTTTGGGACTCCCTTTGTTTTAGCTAATTCTGGTCTGCAGGGGAAAACGTGTTTGTTTGTTGGGTCTATGAGTAGGTCTTAGAAATAGCTTTGTTGAAAAAAACCTCCAAGCGGACTAAGGGAGAACTAAGGATGGGAAAGCAATGAGGAAGAAGGAACAACTCGTGGTCCATGGGGAACAGACCTCTCACTTAACTGAGGACCATCTACTGATGCGCTGCCTACAGGTTTCGGTGGTGGCGGGCAGAGACAGACCTGCTCTAGGGTCCTTCTGCAGACACCCAAGTAGAGTTCTTGCTCCCTCCACTCCCCTAGATGGGCTGCCCCTGATCCTAGGGTAGCCAGAGATCACTCTCTTCCCTCGAGCTGGGCCTTGGCCTCCCAGGGAAAACACTCACTGGGTATTCCTCCACTCCCATACTTTCAGGGACTGAAGTGAAGGATTCTGGCAGTGAGAGGCAAATATGGAAGAGGGAGCAGCCAGGCCACCTCCCATCCCATCATGCACTGCTGATTGGGCATGGCTAGGATTTATTCCCAGGGATAATGGCAGTATTTGGTGCTAGTGTGTAAGCTGTTCCGGTTGAGTAGCAGAGCATGTCTGTTCTCCTGTAGGCTGGTTTTAAGCGCATTGTACATACCTGGCTGGCTCTGAGAAAAATAACCAAAGGCATTTCTAGGGAATGACTCGAGGAGCATCCTTTGGTGGGAGAAGCTTCGTGTGCCAGTACTAGAGGTCATAAAATTAATTGGTGTCCTATCGATTTCTAAACACTGTCCTTGGCTCTTTTTTTTTTTTTTTCCCCTGCCTGTTTTCACAGTAACTGTCTGCTGTTCCATAGCCCCAGCGGGCAGGCCCCTTCCTAGTATGGAGCCACACATGCCGCAGAGAGGCTCTGTGTCCCTGGAGGGGGACCCTGGGCTCAGTGGGTCGCTAATATGGATTTCTGTGCTTGCAGGAACTATTCCTTCTATGTCTTGGACAACCAGAACCTGCAACAGCTGTGGGACTGGAACCACCGGAACCTGACTGTCAAGTCGGGGAAGATGTACTTTGCTTTCAATCCCAAGCTGTGTGTCTCTGAAATTTACCGCATGGAGGAAGTAACGGGAACAAAGGGACGCCAGAGCAAAGGGGACATAAACACCAGGAACAACGGAGAGCGAGCTTCCTGTGAGTGACAGCATTCAAACCACTGTGGTCACCACTGCTGTGGTTGAGATAGGAGTCTTTGGCATTCACGGGCAGGCCCTTTGTTCCACTTGGGACTGTCAAGTCCCCTTCGCCAGTACCTGGCCTCTGCATATGTCTTCACAGTTCGGGTGGGCTGGTACCTGATACATTCATACAGATACATTTTCCTGAGCATCTGCTTGAGAGTATTAAACGTTAGAGTAGGTTCTTAGAGTGTGCACAGTTAGATATCTTTTCAATATGAGCAAACAGTGGAAAGAGCCAGTCCACTCCAGCCCTGTGAACAGGCCACCTCTGCCTTTCTTCCTTTCTTTGCCCCCACCCCACCCTTGCTACAGAAGGCTCAGGGTACATGCTCCACTACAGCACCTCCATGGGCATTAGCTCACACTTGGCCTCTTCTCTGTCCTGCACCCCCAGGACAAAGAAGTGAGCCCACATCCTTGAGTCCATAATGCTTTTCACAGTTGGCACAATATAATAATAACATCCTGGGGTGGTGCATTTTTCACCTTAAGATCTCATAGACTAGAGTTAGCCTGTTGTTAGCCCAGCCCCTCTCTAAATGTAGTCCCGGACCTGGAATGTCAGACTTTCCCCTCCAGCCCTGTATGGAGAACTGCCCTTAAAAGTGCCACGGCTATGGCAGGCATGGTGGTACTCCTGTAATCTGAGCACTTTAACCAGGCTGAGGCAGGAGGATTGTGAGTGTGAAGCCAGTCAGGGATGCATTGTAAGACCCTATTTTAAGGAAACAAAAACAGAAAAATGCTAAAGCTCTATTTGTCCCTTCGTCTTTGGAGTATTAGTGGGGAAATAAGGAGTCATATGACCAGCGGTTAGTCAGATGTACACATACACGCCGGGAGGGGGGGGCGGCAGGGGGGACGGTAGCCTTGTCTTTTGTATGTCTAGACTTATCTGATCCTATTAGGACCCAGGAGGCATTTTGAATGAGGCAGAGGTGGGAAGTGTGTACATAGCCAGGACCTTCCTTCCTGTGCAGCCCCTGCCCTGTTCACCATGGAGACCAGAGCAAAACTCTGCTATCAGAGCAGTTCAAAGCGCTTCTCCCTTAGCGGCAGCCAGCCTGATCCGCCAGGTCATGAACGGAGCACCATTTATTTTCCTTTGGAAGCCCAGTCAGCATTTTCCCTCTGAGTGACACTTGAGCAGGACCTGCAGTGCTCTCTGGGTTCTGGTTGAGCACATTCTGTCCAGGAGCCTTCTCGGTGTCTTTCTGTTCTCAGTCTCTCTAGAGCCTCCAGCTCATTAGTGTGACGGAAGGACTCGGGCAGTTTGCGGCCCTAAGGACAACTCAGTGGCGAGCTTCGGGTGTCCCACAAATGTTGACGATCAATCGGTCCCCCACCTCTGCAGTTAGAATGCAGCAGTGCTGAAATCAGGACAGGCTCAGCACCTCACTGTTTCTCACAGCCAGGGTGCCCCTGCCACAGACCACGACGCTTGCCCAGGCCAGTGCCCACTTAGTCTCATTCCTGCTACAACATTCCAAGAAAGGCCTGTATCCTTGGTGCCATGTTCAGACTAAGAGAAGCTCCGTTCTGGGGCTTGAGGTCTTACACCTGCCTTTGGTGGCTGCACAGAAGCCAACAGGTGGCTGCCATACCTACAGAGCGCTTGCTGTCCTCTTAGTCCAGCCTACAGGTTTGGTGTGCTTTAGCCCGGTCCCCTTCAGCCGCCAGCATCCTATGGGTGATCTGAACGGTAATGCCGCCTCGTTCGCTAAAGAGGCCCTTCTTACCGGTTGAGAGGCAATTACAGGTTCATACCCTGTTCCCCGGGCAGGTGAGCAGTGCAGTAAACTGACCTGAAGTGAAAGGTGAATCTATAGGGGCTCCCCAGTGAAATGCTTGACAGAAGATAAGAAAGCTTCCTACAAAATACAGGCAGGGCTGATTAGCATGCACAGCTAGCCTCGAGAAAGAGGGATGTTAAGTAGAGCAGATGCCGCAGTGACATGTGGCTGTGCCTCCATGCCCCAGGTGAAAGTGATGTTCTCCGTTTCACCTCCACCACCACCTGGAAGAATCGCATCATCATCACGTGGCACCGGTACCGGCCGCCGGACTACAGGGATCTCATCAGCTTCACAGTGTACTACAAGGAGGCGTGAGTTTCTGAGTTTGGGCCTGTCGTTCTCATGTCCAGTTTGAGGGTGGGGATGACCAGGCCATGGGTTGTTGTTGAATGGCGTGGCTGATTAGAAAGTCATTAGGGTTTCCTGTGAAGAATCAAGCCCGGTGACCGCTTCGTCCTCATGTCCCAACCTGTGACAGCTGATCAGGAGAGTGTACTAGCTTCCGGACGTTCATTGTTCAGGTGGTATTGGTGTTTGGTTAAGTTCAACCCAAAGGGAAAAGGGCTGAACTTTTAGGAAGTTGGATCCATCCGAACTGTCATAGGCTATGATATGGACTTGGTTAAAATACTGTTTTAGCCTCTGTTCCTGAAATAACTCCATAGGCTATGCTGCTCTCACTGAGGTTACCCTGAACTGGCCCATTGTCTTCCACTGACTTTATGTGTGCATGATCTTGCCGGGACTTTGCTCTGGGTCTTGAGCCCTCTAGCATTAAAGAGGAGTGGAGCAGGACTAAATGTCAGTGTCAGCAGTTTCCTGGATCGTCCAAGACTTTCCCAGTACTGATATCATTACCCTGCCTATGCAGTCATGACTCGCTCCACATTGAAACTCTCTGAACTATTCCAGGCTGCGTGGTCATCCATCATCCCAGAAGCAAGAGGCAAAGGTACTGATAGCAGCTCCTGGTACCTTTGCTACTGCTGGACCTAGGATCCTGGGACCTGTTAAGAGCCCATAAGGAAGCTCAAAATTACACAGTGTTTGCATATATGGGAGTCGCCCCACCCCCAATCTCCCATTGTGATCACACATAGGTCATGCCAGCAGCCCTCTCATCTCATAAATGTAATGTCCTGCCCACTATGAAAGTGCTGCCAAGGAACTGGAGGGATGGCTCAGAGGTTAAGAGCACTGACTGCTCTACCAGAGGTCCTGAGTTCAATTCCCAGCAACTACATGGTAGCTCTCAACCATCTATAATGAGATCTGACACCCTCTTCTGGTGTGCAGGTGTACATGCAGGCAGAGCACTATATATGTAAGGAAGAGGAGGGAGGACGGATGGAGGAAGGAATGAAAGAGCGAGCTGCCAATACAATGCTAGTAATGTCAACTAGTGGCTTCACTAGTGCTATTCTCCGAGACAGTTAGGAAACAAGATATTTGACTGTTATGAGCCTATTCAAACATCAAAACCAGCTATCGTCATCTTATATTTTAGAGTTTGGGGGTTGGGTAGGTAAGAGGGTTAGTTTTGTTCGGAAGTTAGTCATTCTCTATCGTTACCCAGTGTCTGCTTTAAACAACCATGCTTGGTTTTTTTCTTATTAATTAAAAAAAAACTGCTCCAATTCAGAAGAAAGCCAGCATCTGCATGTCTTAGGAGCACCATTTTCAGTCCCTGTGAGTACGGAACTCGCTGCCTCTGAGGCTGCTTGTTTGGTTCTATGGTTCATAGCTGGCGAACCCCCAAGTCCAGATGCTTGATTTTATTCTTGTATAGAAATCTAATTGATGGTGAGTTTTATTTGGAATTCCCATTATAGAAAGTGTGACACACTCAGCCCCTGGGGAAAGTTCTTTGAGAGCTGTGGTGCCAGGGTGCTTCAGCGTTCTCTGGCCTTCGCCGATTGTCTTTCAGACCCTTTAAGAATGTTACCGAATATGATGGGCAGGATGCCTGTGGCTCCAACAGCTGGAACATGGTGGATGTGGACCTACCTCCCAACAAGGAGGGGGAGCCCGGCATTTTACTGCATGGGCTGAAGCCCTGGACCCAGTATGCCGTCTATGTCAAGGCTGTGACCCTCACCATGGTGGAAAACGACCACATCCGAGGGGCCAAAAGTGAAATCTTGTACATTCGCACCAATGCTTCAGGTATCCATGCCCCAGATGAGCGTGCTCCGCCCACCCCACCCCTGATTTCCTGACTTTTTATGCGCTGGCTATGGTTACACAGGCACAGTATGGCTGTAGGGCTAGCAACAAGATGCCTGTTGTTGCTTCTTAATACTGTACTACAATCTCACTACTAACACCTTACGTTCTGCTGAGCCGTCCTCTGGACTTAGAACCATCATAATATCTCTCTCTCTGTCCTATACCAACAAGCCTGTACCCTCCGGGGCAGCTTCTTTCTGAGTGCCCAGGATATGGCCACCTATGGCTGTTCTCGTCTGTTTCAACGCAGACTTCTAGGAACTGACATGGAACCTGTACACCACCACCTTCCTCTTGCGGCTCGCTGGCTCTCCATCTTTATTCTGTAGCCAGTGGTATTCTCAGCAGGCAAACAAGGGCTGAAGCACTGACAGGTGTAGAGTATTGTGGTACCCAAGTATTGACTGATTCCTCTGTATCTTCTCTTAATGTGCTTACGTACTAGTTCTCTAACTCCAAAACCTGGAAATGGCAAAAGCAAACGTGTGAATTTGTATGCAGAGACTGGAGGTAGGAAGATATGCTTCCTTGTAAAGATAATGACTGTTGCCGGGCGTGGTGGCGCACGCCTTTAATCCCAGCACTCGGGAGGCAGAGGCAGGTGGATCGCTGTGAGTTCTGGGCCAGCCTGGTCTACAAAGCAAGTCCAGGACAGCCATGACTAACACAGAAAGACCCTGTCTCAAACCCCCCAACAAAAAAGATAATGACTGTCTTAACACATTTGGGCTATGACAGCAAGAGTCCCGTAGACTGAGTGGCTTACACAGCAGAAACGTACTTCTCACAGTTCCAGAGGTTGGGAAGGCTGAGATCAAAGGCGTTGGCATTTTGTGTCTGTTGTGAGCCAACTTACTGGCTCATAGAGATCTGCTTGCTGTGTCCTCACATGTTTGAAAGAGCACATACAGGGATCTGTGGCCTTCTTCCTGCTAGAATGCGAATTCTGTTGATTAAAACTCTATCCTCATGACCTAGTCGCCTTGCAGAGCCCCAACACTCAAAAGGCTAGGGTTTCTACGTAGGGATTTGTGGGGTGAGGCTCACACGCAGTGCACAGCAGCAGATTCTGTTACAGTGACTACAGACTTGTACAACGTACGAGTAGCAGAGTAAGAAATTTTAAGAAATAAGCTAGAGCCTATGCACCCCTGTTTCTCCCACACACATCCCTGTAGTGTTCATAGAATGATTTTCCACACACTTGTAGTCCTGAGAATGGGTTGCTTTAGTGGAATTTCTTTTTCTTTTTCTTTTCTTTTCTTTTCTTTTCTTTCTCTGTCTTCTCTTCTCTTCTCTTCTCTTCTCTTCTCTTCTCTTCTCTTCTCTTCTCTTCTCTTCCAAGACAGGGTCTCTCTGTGTAGCCCTGGCTGTCCTAGACTCACTTTGTAGACCAGGCTGGCCTCAAGCTCACCGAGAGCTGCCTGCCTCTGCCTCCCCGAGTGCTGGGTATTACAGGCGTGCACCACTGCGCCCGGCTTACGTTACTGGAATGTCACGTGTGTGTTGGAATACATTGTTCATTTTAAAATTTGAGAGTAACAGTTCCCAGTGAATCGTTGTAGCAGATTTGAGAAGAAGCTCAATTTCTTCTTCTTACAGCAAATTCTTAACAAATCTGATTCTTCCTCCTAAGTGTTAAAAACTGCCTTTTGGCACCTGACCCCACAGGTGCTCTGGTAGTGACATACTTAGTCCATCCTCTGTCTCTACGTCATCTGGGAAACCGGCCATTGAAATGTCTAGTAGTAAACTGTTTTAGGACTACTTACCTTGGAAACCCTGAAGTGGCCAGGCAGCAAGTGGTTATGTCTTTCCTGCAAAAGCTGGCATTAGTCCAGATCTCCCAACATGCTGCCCCTCCACAGTTTTCAGAGCCATGAGCATCTCATACATCTGAACACCCTATGCTAGTTTACTCTCTGTGACGTGTGGTCCATGACTAGAAAGAGCCTTGCGAGGAAAGACTGTGACTTACATATCCGATCAATCGCAGAGTTTGACGATATGGAAGCCAAGGCAGGAACTATGGAGGAGTGCTGCTTACGGCGTTGCTTTCCGTGGCTTGCTCAGCCTGCTTTCTTACAGAACCCAGGACCACCAGCCCCAGGGTGTCCCCACCACAGTGGGCCAGCCCTAACCCCCTCCATCAGTCACTCATTAAGAAAATGCCCTACATGCCTGCCTACAGCCTGATCTTGAGGTATTTTCTCAGCTGAGTTTCCCTCCTCTCAAATAGGTTGTGTCAAGTTGACACACCTTTCAGATTTTAAAAACAGCTTGGTGAGACCTCATGTTTAAGTGACATACCATGATCCCATTTCTTTTTTTTTTTTTTTTTTTTTTTTTTTTTGGTTTTTCGAGACAGGGTTTCTCTGTGTAGCCTTGGCCGTCCTGGACTCACTTTGTAGACCAGGTTGGCCTCGAACTCACAGTGATCCGCCTGCCTCTGCCTCCCGAGTGCTGGGATTAAAGGCGTGCGCCACCACGCCCGGCTCGATCCCATTTCTTACATACTGGAAACTGCCAAAATCAGTGGGTCTTGTTCTGTGTGTGCGTGTGTGTGTGTGTGTGTGTGTGTGTGTGTGTGTGTGTGTGTGTGTGTGTCGTGCACTAGGGGGTGGAGATGCTGTAGCTGTGGCATTGATTTTGCTATGGGAACTCCAATGAGAGCATGGCAGTGGTCCTGGGATGTTTTCCTCTTTACATAAGTCAATTCTACTTTGTTCTTGTTGTTTGTGTGTGTGTGTTTGTTTTTCAAGACAGGTTTTCTCTGTGTAATCTTGGCTATCCTGGTCTCTCTTTATAGACCAGGCTGGCCTCAAACTCAGAGAGATCCGCCTGCCTCTGTCTTTCTGAGTACTGTCAAATTTCCAATCAGAGATGAAATAGTAAACAGGCCAGTTTGCCATTTGCTAAGACACACTGGAGAGGGGTGATTGTCATACGTAAATTAGCTAGCAGTATCTCTCATAGCCTCTCGGGTCCCAGCTCTGTGAGCCGTGTGTGAGTGTTGTGAAGAGAAAGATGGCACCCCAGCTGAGGCTCACCTTGTGATCTTGTTAGCCCATTGCCCAGGTTAGGCTTGCAGCTTCCTGTTGGTTTGCATCACACGCCTGGTAACCTCGACCTCCAGTTCCATTGTGTTTTCTGAAATGCCCTTTGTCCTTCTTTCCAGTCCCCTCCATCCCCCTGGATGTCCTGTCAGCATCAAACTCTTCTTCTCAGCTGATTGTGAAGTGGAACCCCCCAACCCTGCCCAACGGGAACCTGAGTTACTATATTGTGCGGTGGCAGCGGCAGCCACAGGACGGCTACCTGTACCGGCACAACTACTGCTCCAAAGGTGAGCTGGGCCAGCAGCCGGCCGGCCGGCAATGCCACTGGCCTTGTCTGTCGTCTGAGAGTCCCCGAGCCCGGTGTTACACCTGTCAAGTGCCAGGGTGGTTTCTCTGCAGCGCACACCAGCCCCCCTCCCCCACTAACAGTGCTCACCAGCACGTTTGTACATACATGGCTCTCATTCCCACCCTGTTCTCTCGAGTAGACAAAATACCCATCAGAAAGTACGCTGATGGCACCATTGACGTGGAAGAGGTGACGGAGAATCCCAGGACAGAAGTGTGCGGTGGTGATAAAGGGCCATGCTGTGCTTGTCCTAAAACGGAAGCCGAGAAGCAGGCTGAGAAGGAGGAGGCCGAGTACCGCAAAGTGTTCGAGAATTTCCTTCATAACTCCATCTTCGTGCCCAGGTGAGAGTGCCCTGTAGAAGTGCTGCATTTTGGTGCTGTTCAGCATGTCCCATCACTTTACTCCTTCCCGCGTGGTAGGGCACACAACCCGGAACCCACCTATGGCCAGCAGAGCTCCTGTTCTTGTAGGCTAGCTCTACAGGAAGGGGCCCAGGGCTCCTGTTACAGGAGGAGGTCCGCGTGTGTGTGTGTGTGTCTCTCAGACAGACAGACAGACAGAGAGACAGAGTGTGTTAGCTTCAGCCACGTCACCTCCCTCAGGGAGCAGGCAGGCTCATCTTCAGCTGGTGGTGGAAGCATTGCATAAAGCACGTGACCGCCCTCATGGAAACTAGTCAAGGGAAAGGCTGAGGTCTGTCCACTGACTCCTTCAACCCAGCAGAGACAGAGTGAAGCAAGTGGGGGCTGGAATCAGAGTCAGCTTCAAAAGGGACCCAACTTCAACACGTAGCCTTGTGTGTGATAACTTCCACGACAGCTGGGTTTCATAAGGAGAGTGGCCCTCTGTCTGTGTGCTCCCTCTGCTCCTGTGTTCTAGCCTAGGTTTCTGCAAAGTGAAAATGCAAATGAATGGCAGGGGAGCAGGGAGCTGGCTCAGTGGAAAAAGGCACCTACTCCTACTAAACACCTGAGTTCAGTCCTCAGAACCCATGTGGTAGAAGGAGAGAACTGACTCCCACAAGGTGTCCTTTGACCTCTGCCCTCATGCTATGGCCAGGGGAGAAGTAAATATATAAACTTTTTGGGGGGGATGGGGTTTGGGGTTTCTCTGTGTGGCCGTGGCTGTCCTGGACTCCCTTTGCAGACCAGGCTGACCTTGACCTCCCAGCAATCTCTCTGCCTCTGTCTCCTAAATTCTAGAATTAAAGGCATGCACCACTATACCCGGCTTAACTATTTTTTTTTTTTTTTAAATAAGAAAGGGGGTTGGAGAGATGGCTCAGAGATTAAGAGCACTGGCTGCTCTTCCAAAGGTCCTGAGTTCAATTCCCAGCAACCACATGGTGGCTTATAACCATCTATAAGGAGATCTGGTGCCCTCTCTTGGCAGGCAATCAGGACATTGTATACTTAATAAATAAATCTTGAGAGAGAAAAAAAGAAAGGAAAAGTTTAGTAGCAGCACTAGGAAAAGGCTAGAAAATAGAAAAAACTCAGTTTCACATAGATAGACAGACAGACAGACAGACAAATGGTGGTATAGCCATTCAACGGAATACTATTAGCAATGAAAAAGGAAAAATCTGAGTAATGATACAACATGCACAAGTCCTGAAAACTCCATCAAAAATTAAACAAAGCCAATCAGCAAAGAATAAATACTGTGTGGTTTTATATATCTGAAATATAGAGAGCAGAAACATGTGATAAAAGTTAGAGTTTCCTAGAGGTAACAATAGGATGGAGAGGAAAATAGGTAATCATTTTTTAATGGGCAGAGCTTCTGTTTAAGGCAATGCAATTGCTTTGGATATAGTGAGAGTGAGGTGCCATCCCCAGTCCCCACAGTACCACAGCTGCCTGTAGATCTCTGGGCTCGGCCCTTCCTCTGAGCTTCCCCAAGCCTTTAGCAGCTGTTTTCCTACTGGTATTTTGCCTTTGGTGCCTTTCTTGGATTGTATCAACACATGGATTTTTGTTTCTTTAATTTTATATATATATATGTATATTTTTACACATATATACAATATATTTCCTATAGCAAGAAGTACCATGACACAATCAGGAATTATATAAATGTTACATTCTTAGTGTTTTGGCTATTTGTATTTGACAGCCTTGAAGAAGTCATCTTTCCTATCTTGGTGTATCTGAATTTCAGAATGTAAATCAGTCTCCCTCACATATTGTCCATATCAACTTAAAACACCTATCTAGACCTAAAAACATCTTAACCCCTAAACAACTAAGCTTCATTGTAAAACTAAGCTACCTGGTCTTCAACTCCATCAGAGACTTGATAAGGAATACACTTGATTACCTGAGTATGCCGGGAGTGCAGGTTAGTAGCTTTCCAAATGAAAAGATGACAGAGACAGTTTTCTACCTGGATAGTCACCAAAAACTCTCAATAGCATTGGAGCATCTTCTTCAGCCTTCTGGCCCAATAGAGCTGACAGACATATTTGTAAGTCAGGATCTATTGAGGACTTTCTTACCCTGTCGGCAGAGTTTGGCTGTCAACTCTGCCTGTATCCAAGTTTGCCCTTTGTTTAGGAAGATTTCTGTCTGTGGTAGAAATGAGGACCTTTTGTTCAGTGGCTAGTTTGCCACATTTGAAGCCATCTCCATAAGGAGGTTCTTTGATGCTCATCATCCTCTTGGAGGTAGGCTGGGTGTTGCCAAAAGTTACTCAACTATAATAGAAGGTTTACTTCCAATGCTTTGAAAAGTGCTATAGCAAGCTGTTTAGGAGAAATAAGTTATACAAAATAAATGTTAGTAGATTAAATCATGGTCATGTCAATTGCTAGTCTGCTCTTATTACAAAGATACACATCTTAGGTGCAGCAGATAGATATGACTCTATAGAACAATAAGGAAGCATAGGTAGACAAGGTCTTCAAAAACCCCAGAGACATGCGGAATATGGCATTTGAAAAGACATGGATTTTAAGATGACTTTCTTGATAATTGTGAAATAGTCAGAGATAGCCATCTTACCCTGAAGAGTCAATAGTGAAGGAAATAAAGGCCTGCCAGCTCTGGAGGTACAAGTCCTTTTGAGAGTAGAGCTCCTGGCTTCTCGGTGGCTTTCTTCCCCTCCCCTCCTCTCACAGCTGAAGCCACAGGAGCTTCCAGTTCCCTGTAGCATCTGCCCACTGGGGGCAGCATCTGTCAGTCGTCAGATTGTTGCGTTGCCGTTGAAGTCAGCTCTGTAGGTCAGGAAGCACTGCTGTTTCGTTTTGTCTTGTTTTGACCCATGTTCCCTGTGTATCGTGTGTGCGTTCTTGAATTTGAAAGCCTGAAGGCAGGAAAGAGATTAAAAGGTGCTTTGAAACCTGGGTGCCTTGACCTCCGATGTCCTAATCAATTTACCTGCTGTTTGAACCTTGCGTCTTGGACCTACACTCTCCAACACCAAATCTCTTTCCCTTCATTGGGTTGTCTGTGTGAGCCATTTCACCTGAGCCAACGCTCAGCTAGTAAGAGTTCGTCTGACCACAAGAATGGCCAGGTATAGAGTGTCCCAAGGAGGCCAGGAAGGAAGTCCTCCCCTACCCCCATCCTGCCGTGGGCGTCAGTCAAATCCAGGACTCTTCTAGGCACTGCCAGGAGTTCAGGTTGAGTCAGACTTACTAGTCCTTTTACTGTTGCTAACAAATCACCTGATGCTGGGTAGTGTGCATAGCTCTAAAGTCAGAGGAGCATGGAGCTAGCATGTGCTCTGCTTTGATGGAGGCACCCTCCGCTGTGTCGCGCAGCAGACGTGCTTGTGAGCTGGAGAGAGCACAAGGCAGACAGGAAGCTGCGCCCAAGTTGAAAGCTTGGTTTTGTTTGTATGATAACTCCTCTCTAGAAGCACTAAGCCTCCTCGAGAACAGCACCCTTTGTCACACCAGGGTGGTTCCCCTTAACAGGCCCATCCCCGAAAAGTTCTTTGTGCAGGTGCTGCACCGGTGACCAGACATCCAACAGTCCGACATGAGAACCAAGGGAGGACACACCGTCACAGAAAGCCTCTAACATTTAGTTGTACTCAGATGACATCACCTTTGTTGCTGTTGTTTGTATCGTTAGCCACGGAACACCTGGTCAAGTGATGGGGCAGCAGGGCTGTGGTTGACCTAGACGGGACTGTGCAATTTTTGCACTGTGGGTTTGGAACGAGTTTCCTCCCGGCCAGATCCTGTGTGCTGAATGCTGTCACCCAGTCACATCACCTCACTTTCTATGTGACACCTAAAACAAGCGCAACGTGCAAATAGGTGTCCCCATGCCTGCCTGATGGGTCTTTTGGCTTCGTTTGGTTATTTTGTTTGTTTGTTTGTTTGTTTTTGCCTCCTACCGAGGCACAGATCTGGCATCCATATAAGGTCTAGCAAGGTCCCTGTAAAGGAGCATCCTAGATGGCAGGAGTGAAATCTGTTGTTGTACAACTGAATGACCTAAAACCTATTCATACCTTTGTCATTCTAGGCACAGTTTGTTTCGGGGCTAAATGTAAGTAAGTCAGATTTAGTCCTTCTGCATGGTCTAACTCTGCCTATAAGTTTATAGTAGAATGGAAGCTAGTGTTTGTAAGTTTACTAACTAAACTTGGTATTTAGCAAAGGACTTTCACTGGCCTGCATCTTTGTTTTTCACTCAGTTTAGGTCCCTAAAATGTTGAGAAGTACAAGTTTTTCCAGCCGCAGTAGGTTGCTTCATGGAGTGAAGCAAGCTGACAGTACGGTGTGCTGTTGGTCACCCCACTCGGGGTGCAGCTTTTGACCAATCAGGGCCACTTTGTTTATGGCATCCTCAGTCTTCTAATGCCTGTATCACCTCCCTTTCCTGGTCTTGACTCTGTGTGCGCAGAAACTGTTAGACAGTCTGCTAGAGTGTAGTGTTCATAAGTAAGTAGACTTCTGAGTCTGCTTGGCGCCATAACCCAGTTTGTTAGGGGTGGCCCAAGGCGAGGATTGAGCCCAGTGTCATTTTGTAGTAAATCAGGTGATCAAATGCAAGCAACTTCTTACATGTAGTCACAGGTTTGTGTTGTGTTGGCTTTGGAAGGAGGTACAGGAAATGTAATCGTAATGTCTCCCTAGCACACTCCCCAAAAAGAGGAAAAAGAAAAGAAAGGAAAAAAATATGACTGCCTGTGTCTTTCCTTCCAGGGAAGTAGGTGCTCTGATGATTGGTAGACTAGTGCCCTGATTTCCTGGCTCTTCCTTCCCCAGCACTATAAAAAAACAAGTGCCCATTCCTGACTCCTGAGTTGGGCACCTGCACGGGCAGTTTTTATCCTTTTAGTGGGAACTGGCATATCAACACCCAACAAAGAACTGTGGCTTTGATAGCAGATGCTTCGGCTGAGCAGACTGCGGAGTATACGCCCTGGCTCTCAACTTTACTCTTCCAGATGTTGGCGTAGGGAACATCATTAGCCTGGGATGGCTTTCAGGGTGCCTCGCTCTGTAATGTGAACTTCCGTTCCTCTCTGCTGGGCTCTTCTGTACTGAGAATGATGAGCTCCATACTCTAGGCTCCCTTGTCATCCTGCACTCTTAATGTTGTTACCAGATGGAGTGCATCCCGCCTGTTCCTCTCAGCCCTTGCCCAGTCACAGCAGTGCCAGCAGTAGCGTCAGTACCCACCGTTCACCCACAGCTAACCTGAGGTTTGCTTACACCTCATGGGGTGCTTGTCTGGTGTTATATTTTTATTTTCTCAGTTTTAATAAATATTAGAACCCTGACTTTAAGGTTTCTGAAGGGAGGAGGAGCCCCGGCCATCTGTTGTTGCAGGATATTTGATCACACTGTGAACGCCAAGATTGTGTAAAACCTGTTTCTAGTTGTGGTATGACTCAGCCCTAGCACACACCTTTAATCCAAAAGCTTTCTGTAAACAGGATTAAATAAAGTCAACCATAGATCAAGAGGTGGAACAAGCAACCAGGTGACAGGAAGTGAACATAGGGAAAAACCATAGAGACTGAGAGGAAGTCCAGAGGATGGATAGAGAAATGCATAGGAAGTAGAAAGGAGGGACATTCAATGTGAAGGACTTTTAAGATGTGGAGGAATAGAGGGGCATTTTCCTTCAGGGACATCAGTGAGTAAGAAGGTCAGCTAGGAGCTTTTTCTTCCCCTCTGAGCTCCTAGGTTTTCACCCCAGCTTCTGCCTCCTGAGTCTTTATTGATAAAAATCTAATGTTTGGGGTTTTGTTTAAAAACAACCATCTGTTCCCATCGTTTTTCTGTTGTGTCTCAAGCCAACACAACTCAATGGCAGATCTTTGGAGGTCACAGGTACCCACTGCTAAGGAGGAAGCCAAGCCAGGATGCATACTAGGGACAGAGGCATCCATCAGTAGGAGCCCCTGGTCCTCAGGAAAAAGCCCTGAGATTTAGGTACTTGCTGGTTGCTTAAACTAGGGCATCTTCATTGCAGAGATCAAAGAAGCCACTACCATAGGCCTTTGGGTCCCTCCTTGTGTGTCTTAGGCCTAAGCTACCTCACCTTTGCCCTGATCAGTCTTAACGAGGCTGGTTAGTTTGTCATATGTAATGCCCAGCCATCAGGTCTGACCAAGTAGCACTGCCAGGTAAAACAGAACAATGCCTGACTGAGCGTGCCTGACACACCATTGCCGGACAGTGTGTATGTGTGTGTGTGTGTGTGTGTGTGTGTGTGTGTGTGTGTGTGTGTTGTGTGTTTCTCTGAGACTGCTACAGAGAATGCAAGACAGCTCATGAAGAAGGAAATCCCCTCATTATTAGTTGGTTCTTATCCAAGGAGCCTGAATAGTTTCTTTTATTTCAAGGTTAGGGTTTTCCTTTTCTGTTATTTCCACCCTGGCCGTAGAAAAGACAAAGAAAGCCGAAGAACTTACCAGCTGACCTTTTCTTCCTTTCAGACCTGAAAGGAGGCGGCGAGATGTCATGCAGGTGGCCAACACCACCATGTCTAGCCGTAGCAGCAGGAACACCACTGTGCCTGACACCTACAATATCACAGACCCAGAGGAGCTCGAGACAGAGTACCCTTTCTTCGAGAGCAGAGTGGACAACAAGGAGAGGACCGTCATTTCCAACCTCCGGCCTTTCACTCTGTACCGCATCGATATCCACAGCTGCAACCACGAGGCTGAGAAGCTGGGCTGCAGCGCCTCCAACTTTGTCTTTGCAAGAACCATGCCAGCAGGTACGGCAGGTAGCCCCACAACAGCTTACAGCCTAGGGGGAAAGACTTGACAGCCCTCAGATTCAGTCCTACGGATGTGGCCGTTGGTACACAACCTTGTCCATTAGGTACCTAACAGAGAACACCATGTTCCCAGCGCCAGCTCCCATCCCAGGCTCCTTCAGGGCTCCCACTCCTTGGCTTGGTTCACACGGTGCACTCATGCATCCCCGTGCCATTCTATGCAAAGCTGAGTGACCGAGTTAGCTTTCCAGCACTGTCACAAAACACAGGAGATGATCATCTTACTTGAAGGAAAGCATTATTTGGGGCTCAGTGTTTCGGGAGTTTCAGGCTATAGGCACTTGCCTCGTTGCCTTTGGGCTTGTAGTGACACAGCACATGGTATCAGCAGCAGTAGATGGTAAAGGAAACCTATTCCCCCTCATGGCAGCCGTGGAGAAAGAGAGGAAAGGCTGCTTCATTGGCAGCTTCTCGGTGCCCTGACTTCTTTCAGTGAGGACCCATCTCCTAACACGTCTGCCTCTTCTCAGTAGCGCCATAGGCTAGAGATTGAGGACACAAAGCTTTCTTAGGCCACCCTGTGACAGGCACTTCGGGTCCAGAATAAAGCAGCTGCCTTGATTCAGAGGGAGCAGTGTCCTCATGGTCCTGCAGGCCTGCTTCTATAGCATCCCTTCCCTTGTAAGTTAGAGGCTGCCTGTCTCCCAGACAGCCATTCACCTGTCTTTGAAGCTGGGTCAACTGACACTTCTCATTTCCGGAGGAAGTGTCAAGCAGTGGGAAGAAGAAAGCATGATGGGAACTGGGGCAGAAGGAAGTGCTGAGATCGGCTCTGGCACTCACATGCAACCCTCAGCCTCCTGTACCTCTGTTTCCCCATCCCCCTAGAAGAGGCCTAGAACAGCCTACCTCCTGCCCAGGGCCGTTTTTGGCTGTTAGTCTTAACAGCTTTGGTTCACCACCTCGGTTTCAGAAGTGAGACCGGCAGCAGCTGGAAGGGGTGAGGGCACGAACCGCTGCCTCAGAGGCCAGCCTTGTACCTGGCCCTTCCTCCCGTGCGGGAGCTGCAGTTGCTGTAAGGATGTGGGCTGCAGAGAGTCAGTGTCACAGCTGGAGGCTTGGCACACTGAAGCTCACTACTCGCCTCCAGGGCTACTGTGTTTAAAGGGTTATTTTTATTTTTTTAGGTAGGGAAATGGACTGGGAGAAAGCCACATGGGTTGTCAGGGCTGTCCACTTGTACTCAGTCACAGGTTTTTCCAGTCAGAAGGGAGGTGCTGCGGCATCCGGAGATGACAGGTCACCAGGCAGGTCCAGTCCCTAACCCTCCATCTTGTGCCAGCAGCCCTCTCAGGAGGACTCCTACAAGGTCCCTAATGAGGGTCCTGCATACACATAGATTAGGGGAGGGTCATCCTCTTGTTAGTTAGCCCACTGTCTGCCATCCTTTCTGGAGCCTTAAACCCAGTTTGGCTGCTCGCTTACCTTGTTGATGCAGAAGGAGCAGATGACATTCCTGGACCAGTGACCTGGGAGCCAAGACCTGAAAACTCAATCTTCTTAAAGTGGCCAGAACCGGAGAACCCCAACGGATTGATTCTGATGTACGAAATCAAATATGGATCGCAGGTCGAGGTAAGACTATAGGACCATGGCCTGCAGCTGCCTGGGTTTCTGTCTGCACTGAGAACACACGCTATAGCACGGCGAGACAGCACAGAGGTGGCCAGTCAGCAAGGAGCAGGATCTCCCCAGCAACCCCATGCCCTGTTGAGTAGTAACCAGGTGCGAGGAGCCATCTGTACCTACACCTACAAACAGCATCACCATAGATAGGCTTTGTGCCATAGACTAGACAGGTTTTGATAACTTTTCATTCCTCTGGAGTTAACATGCTTGATCACAGTTTGCCACGTGCCACCTGAAGCCTGTCTTTTCACAGATGTAATTGCTTCTTTTATATTGGTGATGCCCTGGACAGTCGTTCGGTAGCAGCTGGGCAGCAGGAGTTAGTTACCAACATAGTGGGCTTGAGCTAGCAGGTGCCAGGCCTCGATCCTGCTTGTAGGAAATTTAACACTTTCTGCTTCGTTTCCACAGGATCAGCGGGAATGTGTGTCCAGACAGGAGTATAGGAAGTACGGAGGGGCCAAGCTTAACCGGCTAAACCCGGGCAACTATACAGCCCGGATTCAGGCTACCTCGCTCTCTGGGAATGGATCGTGGACAGATCCTGTGTTCTTCTATGTCCCAGCCAAAAGTAAGTCTTACTGAGGGGAGATGCATAGTAAAAAATAAATAAATAAATGCTGGCTGGACCAGAACTCAGAAGCCCTGGGCTTCCAAGGCTCTCTGGTTTTCTATTAGAACAGAGTTGGCCAGGTTGAGGAGACGGCTTATTAAGAAACGCACCCACTTGAGCGTCTAAGTTCAGATTCCCCACATCAAGACTAGGCGCGGTAGTGTGCTTCTGTAACCTCCGTGTTCAGTAGATTGACATCTGTGCCACCATCACTGCTACTGCCTCTCCCCCCTCACCCCCACACACACTTTATCCCACAGGTCACAGTAAGGAACCAGTGTGTTGGGATCTAGAATCAGCCTAGGAGGATGCTGAACCTTGTATCCTTATCTCATGTGACAGACTAGAAGAGGGTCCTACAACCTGTGGGGAGCCAGAAGCCTTTGAGGAATTTTGCAAAGCACTGACTTGAACTTTCTACCTCCTGCCCGGCCAGTGAGGCTGGCTAGGGCTCAGCCCGGGGCTCAGAATCACAAGGTGAAAGGATCCAGAGGAATCATCTGGTCTCCTGCTCTGGGGCTAGAATCTCTAGGACTGCTTCCCAGGCAGAGGCACTCTTCTCCCTTCATCTCTCGGGGTGGGGGGGGGGATATACTTTTCACCTACCAATATGCATTGAAAGATACTGTAGCCACCACTTTGCACAGAGACTGGTGGGTAATGTTATAAGTTTCACTGAAGCCACTGAGAAGATAGGATTCTTAGGCTGCTCTGTGTGATGATTTCAGATTTAAAACTTAATGTTGTAAAATGTTTCAGTGCAAGGGATGCATACTTGTTTGACTGTGAAAATTTAGTCTTTTTGGTGAATTTTTACATGTCTTATGAGAAACCAAATTTTGAAATTATTTCATGTTCATGTAGTATATGCACAAATATCTAATAGAATCCATGCGAATTACTTTCGCACGCCACTAGAATCTCAGCTCGGGTTAGAATCTTGGGTCTGGTGAACTGTTGTTTCCTAGTGTCTTTGTCCCTGTGGGTCTCTTCTGGATTCTTGATTCACACAAGGTCTAAACAGATCCTGAGTACTCATCCAAAAGAAATGAAGTTGGTTGTGTCAGAGAGAAGTCTGTACTCTCTTGTGTATTGCAGCACTAGTCACAATAACCAAACACTGGTAATAACCAAAGTATGAGTGGATGGGAAATGTGCTAAATGTGCATAACAGAATATTCCCCCAGCAAGAGAAAGTAGAGAAAGATAAATACCATGTGGCCTCACATATCTAATAAGTCTAAAAGAGAGAACTCTTGAGGAGTCCCATGGGTTACCAGCGGAACTTAACTTCAGGGGTGTTGGTTAGAGGGCACACGTTTTCAGGTAGACGGAAAGAAAGAATTCAAGAGATAAATTATATAACATAATAACTGCAGCTAATAAGGCATTCTTGAATATTGCTAAGAAAGTGTTATTACCACAAAAAAAAATGGTAACAATGTGAGTTAATGCTTATGTTAATTAGACTAATGTACACATGCTTTGAAATATTTTGTACGTGGTAGATATGTACATATAATACGTACTATATAATTTCATGTCAGCTAAAGCTCTGATAGTCCACCTAGTCAGTTCCAGGTATTCAAAGGTATTCATGATATTTGAAAATCCTCATAGTGACAACAAAAGGACAGAGGTGAACATAATTATAAACAGTCAGCTAGGATTCTATGTATCTGCTGCTTATATGCCTAGATTTAGGTTTTAGGGATAATGAGATGGAGAATTCTGTCAGTTATTATCTGAGTTGTCTCATTTATTCCAGATAACTTAGTCTCATCAGTTAGCGTGCGTGTTTTAACTCTCCATTGTGACGTCACAATAGCTCTCCATTGTGACAAAACACTAGAGGGAGAGATGACCTATTTCTGCTCACAGTTTCTCAGAGGTTGTAGTCCATAGTCAGTTGACCCTGTTACTATTGGACTGTGCTGAAACAAAAACATCACAAGCAGGGAGTACATGGTGGAACAAAGCTGTTTACCTCTGAAAGAGAGAACGGGGCCAGGTTCCACAGTTCTCTGAAGGACGCCTGCCTTCCAGTGACCTAACTTCCTCCCTCTCGGTCCTTCCTCCTAATGTTGCCACTAGTCCCCAGTAACGCCACATGCGGGATGGCTACCAAGCCCTGAGCGTCCAAACCTTTGGGGGACATTGTACCCTCTAACTCTAGTACACTGGTGCTGCCACACGAACATCATAGCCCTGTTGTTTCTGCAACTCTCTTCAGGCTTAGCCAGAGTTCCCTCACCCTTCTGTGTACTTCTGGGGTACAGGGCCTGGGTCGAGAAATTTAGTGGTGTCTCTGCAGTGGCAGCCTTAGCTTCTTTGAGGAGAGGGCATGTTTGTAGCTGCTCTGCTGTTCTGTGTGTGTAATGTCAAGACCGGCATGCCGCTGGGAACCTTAAGAGGCCCTCTGATGCGGTTTCTCTGGTGGAAGTTGGCTCATCCCCTGGGGAGATTGATGCTGCGTTCGAGCTTTCTTTGCTTCTGGGAAGTTTCCCCAGTTTGCGACAAGACTCTTCGGGTGCGGCCTAGTGTGGTTTCCTTGTGTTTAATCCTCAGGGGAGGGACACTCTGAAAGCTCCACACCACCTGCTGTTTCTAAGGAACTCTGCGTGCTTGAGTTCTATTAAGTTCCTCTCCAGACTTCTCCCTTCCAGATTAAATATCCTCAGGTCTTTCTGCCCTTTCTTGAAGACCAATTGCAGAGACAATTTTCCAGCAGTTTTGCTCTTCTGGATGTGTTCCAGTTCCTCTGTGTCCTTGTTGAAATATGAAACTAAAAAAAAAAAAAAAAAAGACACAGCACAACCTGACTGGTAGCATCAGGAATACAAAGCTAAGAACTAACTCTCTTATGGGAGAAGAAAGGCTGGGTGCTTCTCACTTGGCAGTTATACCTTTGAGCATGTCTAAGAATTGGAAGGTGCTGAACCTCATCAATTTTGAAAGATAGTTGATTAAGAAATAAGTTTAGGGAGGAATGGGAGGATGCACAGGATGGAATAGCAATTGAAGTGTAATATGAATGATTTTATTTTTCAATTAAAAAACATTAAAAAAAAGAAATACGTTTAATTTGAAAACCTAATTCAGCTTTTGTAATATTTCAAGAGTAAGAATAGATTTTAGAGCTGCACCACCCCTTGGTGAGTGAGTTACGTCAGTGCCTGGCATGCCGTGGGAGAATGACGTGTTCCCAAGTACATGTGTCCAGTGAGTGCCCAGCTCCCTTCCAATAGACATTTCTAGTTCTTATTTGCTGTTGTGTTCTCCATGTGCGCTCGTGGGCTTTTGTGCCACCGCACACGTGTGGAGAGGTCAGAGGATGACTTTGAAGAGTTGGTTCTCGGGTTCCGGGGCTTGAACTCAGGTTGCCAGGGTGACACAGCAAGCGCCCTTACCCACAAAGCCATCCCGCTGTGTAGACGTGTCTACCTGAGTGTCCAGTAGTTACTGTGGACTTCTTATAAACTTTAGGAGGTCTAAAGTGCTGCCGCTGGAGTGCCTCTCCATCCTTTTCGGTTTCCTTATCTGCATCCCATCGCTCACTCAGATCAGGGCTCACAGCTGTCTTCTCTTGCTTTTCTCCAGATGCTCTCTCCTGTGTATCTGTTCCTTTTTCCATTTGAGCTGAAGCCTTGTAGATTCTCCGTGGTATCCATCTGGACTCCAGCCTCCCAGTGCTTATGTTGAGGCTGTTATGAACAAGCGCTGCAGGAAAGCCATGATCTCACTTTGGGACTTGACTTGCCAGTTGCCATTGCAACCCCTGGGAAAGTTAGGTCATCTCTCTGATGTTAATATAGAACATGATTTCTCTCTGAGGTCTGAATTGAGCAGCGCATGCCATGCCGTGGCAGAATGGTATGCTCCCTTAACTCTTTCCAAACATGACAGTACACAGGGCCCCCCAAGTCTGTCCTTTCACACATACATCTCCCCAATACACATGAATCTATAATCAGTTTACTTCCGGCCTTGAAGAAGTTCACTAATGCTTTTTTTAATTATTATTTGAATGTTTTAATTTTAGATTTTGAAAATTATATGAGTACTGTATTTACATCATCTCACGTCTTCCGCAACTCCTCCCATGTTCCTCTCATGCTCAAATTCATAACTGTTTCTTTAATTATTTTACACAACATATGCACATACACATATATATGCATAAACACACATATTTTCTATATATATTTATATGTGTGTCATAGGTACATACGTACGTACATACGTACATACATACATACATACATACATACATACATACAGCCTACCAAGCCCTTTAAATGTTATTTGTATGTACACATGGTTAGAACTGACCACTTGGGATTGTATAACCTATCAGACAATTTATTCCTGAAAAAGACTGGTTCTCCTTCTCTCAACAGCCATTGCCTGTAGCTTTTCATCTAGTGGTGGGGTCGTAGTAGACTTCCCCCAATCCAGTAAGCATGTCAACTGTTGGAGTCATTATGCAAGTTTAGGTAACCATGTTGCTGAGATTGCATGTATGCCGGTGTTACATATACAAGGTGCCATCTCTCAGCAGACACCCTGGTCCTCTGGCCCTTAGCATCTTACCACTCACTTTTTCTGCAGTGTTCCATGAGCCTTTATTGTGGCAGTCGTAATGTAGATATGTCAGTTGTAAATGAGTACCCCACAGTCAGTTGTTCCCTGCGTTTTGACCAGTTGCAGTTTTCTCTAATCCTCTCTATCTGCTGCAGAGAGAAGCTTCCCTGGTGAGGTCTGAGAGCTGCACTTTACCTGTGGGTATAAGCACGAGAATTTAAACTGCAGTTAGAATGTACTGGTTTAGGAAAGTGACAGTAGTAGGTTCTTCTCTAGGGTCCATGACCTCATCCGTTAGAGATTATAGGCTAGGTTTACAGTATCAGGCAAGAATTTCCTCCTGTTGAGCAGGCTTAAGTCCAATTAGACAGCTGTTGGTTGCCCCAAGATATAAATGCCACTGTTGCACACTCAAAAAAATATTTTGATGTCCTTGTCACTGTTGTGGTATATAGGCCTTACTGCTGGGCCACCTCCTTTTTAGCTGAAGAATGAAACGGGTTTTTTTGTTTTGTTTTGTTTTTGTTGGTAGTGGTGTTTTTTGTTTGTTTGTTTGGTTGGTTGTTTGGTTGGTTGGTTGGTTGGTTAATGTTTTGGTTTTTTTGAAACAGGGTTTCCTCTGTTGTAACCCTGGCTGTCCTGAACAGGCTTTGTAGACCAGGCCAGCCTCAAACTCACAGAGATCTGCCTGCCTCTATTCCTGACTGCTGGGATTAGAGCTATATGCCACCATGCCCGGTGTGCAGAATGGAATGAAAACCACTTAGCTGGAACCAAACCCTTCATCAGTGCAGTCAGTCTACAAAACTGCATGGGAAACTATTTCCCTGAGGGAAAGCACACCTTCCTCCCTCAGGATTCCCGCTAAAGGACCATTTCCTGAGGGGCATCCGTGTCTCCCCTATGTCCTCTTCCCCTTATGCATTCCTGCCCAGTTTGGTACTCCCCCTGTCTGCATGCTGAATCCTGACATCTGGCAGAGCTTTCAGAGGTACAGACCCTTGGTGCCCGTCGTGTGGTGCCCACCACCCAGGCACTGGTGGCAAGCTCTGTGGCAAGCTCTGTGGTCTCAGACCTGAATTTGTTTCACATGATGGTAGAAAATTCAGAGCATCATTGCCAAGAAGTGTCATCTAGTGTGTGGAGGGCAGCGGGTGATGAGCAAGCTGCCCATCAAACTTCTTACAGATCAGCATATCATGAGCAGTTCGTGTGTGTGTGTGTGTGTGTGTGTGTGTGTGTGTGTGTGTGTGTGTGTGTGTGTAAGAGTCTGTTCATTTTACTTCAACAAATGTATGCACTTCCATGAAACTACATACAAAAGTGATTTGCCTTCAGGCCATCGTTTGAGCTATTTAAAGGAATATGTACTTCAGTCTGTATTTATTTGCCTTTTTCTCCAAATGAATCTGTCTGTTTGCTGGGCTAGTCCTGACAGTACCTTGAAGGTTCCTACTGTGTGATGGGGTTACGAGTAAAGGCTTTTTCAGAGACGGTTTTGTCATATTTCCAACCAGAGATTTAAAAAAAAAAAAAAAAAAAAAAAACAATAACATAAGCCAATTACTCACCTCATGATATCTTCCTGTTTCTGCAGCAACATACGAGAATTTTCATGCATCTGATCATCGCTCTGCCAGTTGCCATCCTGCTGATCGTGGGGGGCCTGGTGATCATGCTGTATGTCTTCCATAGAAAGAGGTGAGTGTCTGGGCCAGCATAAGATGACCGTTGTAGTGAGCTGGCTTGATGATGTGAACTTGAATATAGATTGTGGGGAAAACACACTAGACAACCCAAGTTCCTGGTCCGACATCCTTCAGAGGGGAAAAAAGAACATTTCCTAATGATGATCCGCAACAGGAAAGGCGGGGGGGGGGGGTTGGCTCCTTTCTCAGTACCCATCATCTCCTTCTTGGGCTGTTCTGGCACACGTACCTGCTGGCTTGTGAAGCGCTCCTCCAAGCATGCCAGTTTAGCCCTCGCATCCAGTGAACCTTGTTGTTTCCAGTGAAGCAAAGAAATGTGTGTTCCTTTAAACGCTCTCATCTGAGGCCACGGCAGAAGCCAAAAGACTCGTCTGTAGATGTTTGCTGGCCCACCAGGGCCTAAGTCAGGAGTGCAGACAAGGGTCCGTTAGCAGTGAGCATGCTTTCTCTCCCTCTCTCAAGATAATTCATGAACCAGGGGAGAGAAAAGTATTTACAGAAATGTATAGAGATGGCGTTTGTTGACATGAATTTCATCTTTTTTTTTTTTTTTTTTTTTAACAGAAATAACAGCAGGTTGGGCAACGGAGTGCTGTATGCCTCTGTGAATCCTGAGTATTTCAGTGCAGCTGATGGTAAGGGTCCTGGCCAAGGTGGGGGACTATGGAGCTGCCGGGTATTGTTAGTTGGAGAAGCGCTTTCCATAACTCTGACGTACCTTTGTCCTGTGATATGCCTTAGACAGCATTTCGTATTGTCTCGTAATAACATTTCTTGTTAATAACATTTTTAGCACTCCAGTGCCTTTGAAAAAGTTCTGGGACTCTCAGAAGCGCCCATGAAAACCAGGCTCTAGAGATGCAAATGGCCAAAATCAGTCTACTCAGTTGCTTGAAATGTCGCAAGAGTGACAGAAGCGTTCTAATATCTCTTGTCTAGTCAGACAGAGGACTGCTGTGGCCACCAGGCAGTCCTGAGGGGTTTTCAGCTCAGGGGTTGGATTCCAGCTGTTCGATTTACTGTATAGCTTTGCTTTGTATGCTCTTGAGCTGCTGCTGTTCTGTCCTGACTAGGGTTGCACAGCTTAGCCCCCCCCCTTCCTCCCCTTCCCCCCTTCCTTTCCCCCTCCCCCACTCCCATTTATATTCCCTTTGGCAGTAACTAATGAAAGTCATTTAATTAAATGCTTCAGAAGTTCTGACTCGGAGCCTGGGTTGCACCTAGTGGTTATTAGTGCTTACGCTTAACTTTAGATATCTTACATAAGTCGGGGAGGGTTCCTGTAATGCTAATCCCTACATTGGGGGATTTTCCAAAAATGATCCCACTTCCTCAATAAGTCCCCGTAACAGTCCTCATGCCTGTCTATATGCAGGGAAGGAAAGAGTTTCCCAGAAGGGTTTACTGAGGCTCACCAGCCAAGCAGTAGGAAGTCAGGACAGGGGGTCAACCCCAGCCTTCCTCCTGAGCCCTTATATTGTAACTTCTGAAAGGACTGTGACCTGCTGGGGCCAACAGGGAAGCTAGCCACAGGAGGGGCTAGAGCAGGTCCTTGTGTTGCTGGAGAGTGCTCAGGAGAAATGCGTCTTTGCTGCCTTCTTGCTGCAGAAGTGTAAATTGATGTACGGAAGATAAGAAATAGGATTATTCTCTTTGATTAACCTGTTCAAATCGAAAGCAGAAAAACGCCCTCCAATTTAAAAGCACTATGTAAATGCGTGTGGCTTTGCTATAGTTTCTTTAATCACTTCTAACTGAATTATGTTTATAGTAAGGCCAATCAGGAACAGCCTCTTCTGAACTTGAACCGGGTACTGAATAATGATGTTATTACTGTTTACAAAAGGAGTTCTTTTTTAAATAGGCACACATGCATATGTTTGTGTCTGTAAAGCATAGAAAATGCTGTAGAAGGGTGTGTACCATACTTAAAAGCATAGTTACTTATGGAGAAGATCTTTTCTCCTTTAAAAACAAACAAAGTAGGTTTGGGTATGTACCTGGGTGAAAGAACATTTGCCTAGCATGTTCCAAAACCTGGGCGTTGTCCCCACACTACCAAAAACAAAACAAGAAAGCAAACAAGCAAAACCAAGAAACTAAATGTGCATTATTTAGACAAAGAATTTTTTTTTTTTTTTGAGGCAGGTCCTTACTGTGGAGCCCTAGTATATGATACAGGCTAGCCTCAAACTCCTAACGTGATCCTCACACCTTACCACATTCTCCTAAGTAGCCAGAACCATGCAGCCATGGTATCCAGGTCAATACTTTGCTTTTGTAAAAGAGAAAAGGAAGGTTCAGAGAAATATTCTTTTTTTTTTTCCTCCAAGAACAAACTTGTCAACTCCCATGCCAACAGGTGAGAACACTGTCACCTCACCCAAACTTGATTTGTTTGGCCTTTTGACAAGCACAGCAACACAAGCCATTTTCCTCAAAGGGCTACAAAGTGACATTGCCACTCAAAGGTGCTTAAGAACTTCTTTCTCCCAGAGTTAATCTGCATGTCGCTGTTGTCAAGAGCGCACTGAGAATCCCCTACAGGAAAGCGCTGATAACATTGTGCATGTTTATGAATGGCTCTGGCTGGTGAAGCTGAGGTATGCTGGCTGAAGTCAGCAGCTGGATTGAATTTAGGAAAAGACTTCAGGGCATTAACTTTGGGGACCTCCCAAGGAATGGATGTGACTGGCTTTAACTCTGTGTCCTGGGTCAAGCCACATAGTTAATTCTCATTAAAAGCTAACCTAGATCCTTAGAGATAGTAAATGGAGCTAGTGAGACACACACGCACACGCACACACACACCTTCCTTACCGAGAGATACCATAAAGACCTTGGCTCTTATTGGCTCCTAAGCAAACTTCACCTCTGCAGGATCACAAGCTGTCTGAGGCCTATGAAAGACAAAATTCTAGTTGAGAAATTACCAGACACGTATGTGCCATTAAATGAAAAAAAAAATGTCAATGGGAGCCAGATGCAGTGGGGCATACCTGTAATCCAAGTATCGGAGAGATTGAGGCAAAAGTTTAAAAATGTTTTAAAAAGTAAATTCAAGGCCAACCTGAATTATGTAGCAAGTTCAAGGTAAGTGTGAACAATTGAGAGAAAACCTGTCCCAAAATCAGTCAGTAGGAATAAATAGATAAATACGTGTCTTAGTCAGTCCATGATTACGGCAACTCTTATAAAGGCAAGCATTTAATTGGGTCCAGCTTACAGTTTCAGAGCTTTAGTCCATTGCTGTCATGGCCGGAAGCATGGCAGCACGCAGGCAGACGTGGTGCTGAAGAGTAGCTGAGAGCTCTACATCTGGACCAGGCAGCAGGCACACAACATGACACTAGGCCTGGCTTGGGCATTTGAAACCCCAAAGCCACCGTCCGTGACCACTCCCTAACGACCAAGCGTTCAAATATATGAGCGTACGGGGGCCACTCCTATTCGCACCACCACACATGTATGTTCCATTCTTCACAATAGAAGTTGGTGGTGTCCCCAGCCCCAAATTTAAAATAAACATCCTTCTCTTAAGGTGTCACGTAGAGGTGACTGCTTGTGCTGAGAGGGGAGTTGTGGCTGCAGCTCAGCATCACATAAAAGCACACATGGCCATGCATCCTGTCCCAGGCCCCTCTCATAGCCAGGGCTTCCTTCTACCAGACAGTGTCTGCTGACCTGCCTCCTCTGGGCAGGGCTGTCAGTAACCACGTTCGGTTACTGTTCTAATGGAACAAGTGTTCTCTTTACAGACCTGACACACTTAGTTTAATGTCATTTCAGTTCTTACTGTAAACACTAAAGTTGTGGGTGGAGCCCTTTGCTTGGTTTTTCTTAATTGCTTCCCTTCCCTTTTTTTTCGTTCTCTTCATCCTTCCTTGCTAGAACTATTCATTTATTTATTTATTTATTTATTTTTGTCAAACCATATCAAATGTAACCAAAAATGGCATCTGGAGAAAGGATTCTGTTCAGGTTCCTATCAGGAAGTTCCTGAGCTTACAGTGTCCAGGCCAAAGCCCTGGGGTCACCGCCAAGTCCCCCTCAGTCCCAGAGGTCACTTGCCTCACTGGGGGGGGGGGTCCTAGGCCTCACCCACGATGAGACAAGCGTTCTGCCACTGAGCTGCAGCCCACAGCCTCTGGGTTTGGTGTGGTTTCTTGTCATTAGGTTTTAAAGCTTTAATTTTTTTAAAAAAAAATTATGCACTCTGGGGCTAGAGAGATGATTCAGTAGTTCAAAGCACTGGCTGCTTTTCCAGAGGATCCTGGTCTGATTGCCAGCACCCACATGGTAGCTCCCCGGCATCTAATGCAGCCTTCAGTCCTCCACAGGCACTGTGTGCGTGCAGTGCGCGATCATGCGTGCAGGCAAAACACCCGTACATAAAATAGATTGTTTGAAAGCATCATGCGTTCCAGTAAGTCAAACCACTTGAAAAACAAAAGAAAACGGCATTGGGATTAAACTGCACTTTACAGCCTGCGGGACACCTTCAATCATGTTGGCTCTTTACTGTAGCTTTCATCACCTCCCACCCTACTTTTTCCTTCATCAACATGCGGTTTCTTCTCCTCCCCCTCAGATGGGCAAGGCAGGCACGGTCTTCATCATTGGTAGTTCTCAGTTCTTTGGTGTGGAAGGAGCAGCGTGGTCGCTTAAACTTGATCCAGCCTCCTTGCTGCTTCCAGATGTGAACAGCTGCACGGAGGACTTACAAGAAGGCAGTACTCATAGGGCGCACAGCATGCCTGTAGCGCTCTCTGTGGCCCCTCTCACTGCTCCTTTTCAGTCATCTTTTCTGAAGGCTGAGGAATTTTTCTCTTGAGTCTCTGCCATCTTCAGTTTTGACTTAATAAGTTTCTCCATCTCAGCAGTATTGGGTTTGTCGGAATCGAGCTGTGGAAGGGGCGGAGCGAGGTGCGTGAAAACCACACGAGTCTGGTCAGCACAGGTCGCAGACACGTCTCCTTGAGATTATGAAACGTGTTCTCCTTATGAGTCTAACTGCACTGCCATGCATGCTGGGATGGGTTTACAGGCATGTGCTGCCACACGTGCCTAATAGCCATGTTGTTTTGTTTTGTTTTGTTTTAATATAAAAGTTATCTTTTAAAGCTTGCTTTCAACCAAGTCTTTGGAATACCAGGCTGGAGAAATGGCCCAGTGGTTGAGAGCACTTGCTGATCTTCTGGAGACTCTAGTTTAATTCCCAGCACCCCTGTGAAGAGGCCTGCAACCACATGTAACTCAGGGTCCAGAGAAGCAAGCACTGGATTTCCCAGGCATCCAGACATGTTGTGTGTACACACACACACACACACACACACACACACACAGAGAGAGAGAGAGAGAGAGAGAGAGAGAGAGAGAGAGAGAGATTGATTTTCATGTGTACATATATATATATATTTTTTAAATCCTTTAAAATTTATCTTTTTTTCACTTGTTTTAAACAAGTCTTTGAAATATGATGTATGTTTTACTTACAATCCATATCAGTTAGGGCAGCCATATTGGATTGCTAGATGCCCTTTTAACTGGCACACGGGCTGAGTCCACTTAGAGGCTGCTTCTCATGCCTAGGTTCATCCAAGGAGAAAATTAGCTCTTTTCACACACAACCCTGGTCCTTTCCTTGCCCTCTTCCACTCCCCACTATCACTCTCTCTTTCTGACATACATTATAATCTGTTGATGAAGATGAGCAAAAAAAAAAAAAAAATCCTACATTCTCTGCCTCTTACGGTTGGTCTGCTTTTTTATTTTGCTTGGTTGGGGTTTTGCCAAGGAAAGAAAAAGTAACCACTGTTGGTTATTTGTTTGTTTTCCTGTCTTAGGTTTCTTGGTTTCCTTCTGGTTCTTAGATACTGGTACTCCCCCTCAAAGTGTTGTGGAGCCCTCAAAAGATGGAGGGTCTATGCTTCACTGTGTTTGTGCCTTGGTGGGTTGTGGGGAACAGCATCTCGTATTCTCTAGTCTGAGGCCTTTTTCCGTGCCTGTCTCAACCCCGTCTCTTACTAGTGTACGTGCCTGATGAGTGGGAGGTAGCTCGAGAGAAGATCACCATGAACCGGGAGCTTGGACAAGGGTCCTTTGGGATGGTCTACGAGGGAGTGGCCAAGGGCGTGGTCAAGGATGAACCTGAAACCAGAGTAGCCATCAAGACAGTGAACGAGGCTGCAAGTATGCGTGAAAGAATCGAGTTCCTCAACGAGGCCTCGGTGATGAAGGAGTTCAACTGTCACCATGTGGTAAGAGGGTACCCAAGAAGCCAACATCAGACAGACAGACGGGAAGCATTCCCAGGGCCTCCCTCTCTGTCCTTGGCCACATCGATGGGATTGGTGCCTTGCCCTCTTCCCAACAGATAGTTTCCATGTTGGGTGTTCCTGTTGCCCATAGATCCTAGAGGTGGAAGCCTGACCCTCTCACCAGAACTCTGCTCGTGAACGCAGGCCCCAGCAACACAGTTCCAAAAGGCATAGGTCACCATCTGGGATGCGTGTCCTCTCTGAGTCCTTCTCCTCTTGAATCCTCCAGGTCCGGTTGCTGGGTGTGGTGTCCCAAGGCCAGCCTACCCTGGTTATCATGGAACTAATGACCCGTGGCGACCTCAAAAGTTATCTCCGGTCTCTAAGGCCAGAAGTGGAGGTCAGTTTCGATTCTCACCATGTTACCTTGCCTGCCTGGTCCACTTCCTGCTGAGCTCCCTTGTAGGAAACATGTCTTTTAATCCGTTTGCTCTTCAGCCCTGAATGTCTTGATGCGTGCTTTGTTGTGGGTCCCTTTGGTAAACGATTGTCCAAACTGTGAGCAGACTGGAATCTTGAGGAGAAGATGACGTCTGTCTTTGGCTCCCACCCATTCCACCTCAAGCATCTCTGTTCTCGTTTCTATATTCCCTCTAGCCCTGCCTACATCTTAAAACAACCGCCCCCCCCCCCACCACCTGCCATAGGACGTATCATGGCCAACCCTTCCCACTCACCCGTGCTAGCCTGCCCCCCTCCCCCCTGACTTTGCAGGACACTTGACTGTCTGTGTTTTCTCTTGTCCTGGTCCTCAGAGAGGGCCCCTTCTGTACCCCAGGGCCTTGTTTATAGCCAGCATATTTTTCAGTAAGTGTTTAGTAGAGGTCAGTATTTAGGCTGGCAGGGACCTTGACCTTCTTGTCCCTGGAAAGTTGCAGGAGTGATTCCCCACCCAGTCTGTGCACAAGACAGCTGTTTGCCCAGGAGCCCTGCACGCACATGCACACACACACACACACACACACACACACACACACACACACACACACACACACACACACACACACACGTGACCACACTGCCCTCACCCTGATGGCACATACTACTCTTCCCTTGCCCTAACCTTACTGTAGAGACTTCTCGAACCCTGTACCTGATCTTCAGGCTGGATAATAAGCCAGCTTGAACTTTTAAATGCTAATCACTCCAGCCACGTGGTTCTGCTTAGTCTGGTGAAATTTCCAAATTGTAACTCTGAGAAGGTCCTTTGTAGTCCTTAATCAGTCCTGTGGAGTCTCCTGCTTCTGTTGTCCTAGCCCACAGCCAGCTTTTTGGCACATGTAAGTCTGATTTTCTAAATCCTTAAGTTCTAAGAGTACACTGGTAGGCATGTTTGAGAAATATTGCCAGGACCAACAGCTGCCTTTTATGGGGCTGCCTCAGTGGTTCTGGTGTCCTCACTTCCACCGTGACTTCGTCACCTGTGGATAAGCTGCTTGTCTGCCTGCATTCTCTATACGTGGAAACTTCCCCTTCCTGGTTTTGTTCCCGTTCTCTGCTTACACTTTTGTTTCCTTTTCCTCTCCAACTTAACCATCTCCCAAGTGATGGTTCCTTCGTTTTAGTTCCGAGTACCTGTTCACAAATGTCCTCGTTTATTTTTAGCGGGTGCCTTTCAGGCTGAGTGGCAGAGCCTCTAAGCTCTGCCTGTTGTTCCCAGCATCAGCCCCTGGCTCAGGGTAGACCTCTGCCTGTCCCACTAATATCCAATCTACAGGAGAAAAGCTTGTTTAAGGAGGTGACTGGAGTGTGGTCCTTTAAGGCACCTCCTAACACCAGGGAGTAGTTAACTCTTTCATTCCTAATTCATGCACAGAGTAAAACCTGTAACTTGTGGTCTCAGGGCTGTTGGTTGCCTCCACTTCTCAGGCAACTGTAAGAGGCCTTTGGGCCCCAGGTTCGTCATGTATGATAAACAGATAGAGGGGTAGAGAGACGGCTCATCAGATAAGAGCACGGGCTGTTCTTCCAGAGAACTCTGGTTGGATTCCCAGGACCCTCGTGGCAGCTCACAACTGTCTGCATCTGTCGTTCATCTGGCCTCCGTGGTAACCAGTTGTGTAAGCGGTACACAAACATACATGCAGGCAAAACACCCATGTACATAAAGTAAAATTTTAATTTAAAAAAACTGTAAAGATACAAGTTGAATTACTAAAGTCCCTTTCGGAAGTAAAACTTAACCTTTATATTCATTAGATCTAGACTTTGTTCCTCTAACTCAGAATAAAAATGTATTTGCATATATATATATACACACATATATGTATATATCTATATTTTCTAGCTTCAGAATGTGCACAATAGCTTCAGTATATAGACCTAGCTTCAGTATATTCTGCCCCTCCCTCATTGCAGTTTGCTTATTTATTTATTTACTTAAATAAATGTGTGGGTTTGTGCTCGTCTCAAGGGTCTCTAACAAAATTAAAGATTCCTACTCTCTTGAGATGAAGGAAAGAGTGACAACATGCTGTCATGACCTGACAAAATGTCAGCCCTTTTCTGCATATAATTAAGTTACTTTTGTTGATTATTTTTCACATGATGAGTGGCAGAGTCCTTTTGAACAGCAGTCATACTCCAGTATGCATTGTGAGCCTAAGTACGTGTCACCTGCATAGGTCTTACTTTGCCATGCATATTTAAAACCCTAAAGACACTAAAAGACAGTGTGAAGGAGGGAAGCAACGGGATAAAAACAAATGGAGGATCCAGGCTTCCTCCAGATAATGTCACAGCCCCTGGAAACATCCCCTGGATTATAGGTAGGGGACCCTGAAGCAAAGTAAAGATGATGAAGTAAATAAGTAATAAATAAATGAATAAGCGAGCTCAACTAAGTCTGTCATGAAGTGTGGAGAGCACTCCTAGACATACGGGGCGAGCAGGGGGGCTGTTGCCTGGCTTCTCAATCCTGGCATCTGGTGAGAACTTAGCAACCCTGGGCAAGAGACAGAGTTCTCTTGTTCGTTGTGGTCAGAGTTCGTGGGGCCTGTGTAGTGTATGTAGCCCAGATAGTGTGATCTCAAGGCCTTGTAGTGCTCTTCCTGTGACTCTCAAAATGAGTTAAAGAGGTGATGTATGAAAGTGAGATGGCCTGATAGCATTGTATGGGACACTCTGCTCTTGGGGAAACCAAGGCATAATTTATTGTACTGGTACTGACGTACAAGCTAGTTAGTGTCTAAACTGTGGGGTCATGATTGGTTTTACACATGGGATTGGAGTGACAGGGAACCTTGGGAATTTTTTACTTTTGCATGTATGTAGCAGGTGTGCATGCTCGTGTGTATCTACATACACCTTGAGGGAGTTGGTTTTCTTTTCTCACCATACCAGTGTTGGGAATTGAACATGGGTTTCTCAGTCTTGGCAGCAGGTGCCTTTACCCACTAAGCCGTTCTCATCAGTTACTTAGGCATATATTTTATTTTGTCAGAATGAATTTATCACTTCTTAGGTTAATTCTTTTCAATGCCAAAGGCCTTCACTGCAAACAGGGTATTTGTCCATGTTGCTGGTCACTGACCTTGGTCTCCTCCAAGGTGACCTCCGTCTGAACTCCAGCTATCCTCAGTGCCCATAGAAAACAGCAATCCAAGCCGACAGCATTCGTCTTCATATCTTTGTACCTTAGAGCAAGGGAGTAAAGATAAATAAGTCCTGGCAGCTTCCCTGGGAAATCCAGCGTGTGGCGATCCAGTTAGGAAGTGTGTGTGTGTTCCGTGTGGCCTTTGTACAAGTGTGCCGTCCTCCCTCGTACTTGCACTTCGTAGCTTTGAGAGCCAAAGGAACATACTCACGAGTTGGAGCCTAAGTAACTGAGGGCCCTTAATACCTAACCTTGCCATTTCCCTTTAAACAATTTTGTCCTGCTACAGATAGAAAATAATGGGCAGGCGAGATGGCTCGCTGGTTAAAGTGCTTGCCCCACAAGCAAAAGGACCAGAGTTCATGCCCTCAGAAACCACGTAAATGCAGGGCAAGTGCAGCAGCCTACCCATAATTCCTGCCTTGGAAGGGTCAGTCGGGATGCTCAGCTCAGAGCAAGCCGTGTTGGCCGACTTCAGGTTTGATGGGAGGCCCTGCGCCAGCAGCAATAAAATAATTCCCAACGTCAACCTCAGACCTCCACATTCAGGCACATGTATGCATGGGGCGGGGGCGGAGAAGAGAAGGCTGGCCCTAAGGTGTGTTGATTGGTGTTTCCCCTAGCTGCCCTGTGACAAGGCCAGGGGACAAACACATGACTTTATTACAAGCAGATGATGCCAGCGATCAGCAATAATATATGTTCCTTCTGAGCAACTCCTGGCGTCCTTCAGGCAACCTGTGGTGCTCAGATCAAATCACCAAGGGTTTGCAACCCTAGATTAAAGCTGCAGGTGGGGAAGAAGAAGTCTCAGATGCTCACATTTTTGTTATGTTTTGTTTTTGAATCCACAGCAGAATAATCTAGTCCTAATTCCTCCAAGCTTAAGCAAGATGATCCAGATGGCTGGAGAGATTGCAGATGGCATGGCCTACCTCAATGCCAACAAGTTTGTCCACAGAGACCTTGCTGCTAGGAACTGCATGGTAGCCGAAGATTTCACAGTCAAAATTGGAGGTGTGTCCCTTGCTTTCCAGATCGGAGCAGAAGCTGAAGTCACAGGTGGTTTAGGGACTGTGCAGTCATTAGTCTGCCCCGAGAGAGGTCTTCAGTACATCGCAGGGGCACAGTGGCTTGTCCAAAGATGTGTAGAGTACCTTAACGTGGTAGTCCAGACAGGGTTAGGGTTCCCGGGTAGACTGTTGATTACCAAAAAACAGTTACGATGGCGTGATTCCTCGAGTGATTTTGGCTTGAGGATGAAAGTCAGCTGTCCAGTCTCCTCCCCCTTCAAGTCTCTTGATTTACAAAGAGCATTGTTCCTAGATTGGCCCGTGAGGTTCCTAGGGAGCAAACAAACGGGTGAGGCCCCTGCACAGTGTAATGGTGGTGATTAATAAGGTGGGCATGTCAGTCCCCAGAGGAGGGCAGATCACTGCTTACTGGATCTCACGCCTAGAACTGGTCAGCTCAAAGTTCTTCCCTCACTCTTCCGCTACCAGGTTTCAAACCCAGGACCTCAATGCAGTTCAGTTAAGCACTGAACTACATCCTCCAGTTGTAGCTCCAAGCTCTTGACCTTCCTGTCATGCATAGCGCATCCTGCCATGGCCTCAGCTGCTCAGCCTACACGATATAGACCCCTTGTTGCTACCAACGCAGTGTGGTATTAAAACACTGGCTGGACTACTCTGGTCATTGGCTAGACAGTCTTCCTGCCCTCTTAGTTTGTATGTTGGCTTTGTTTTTTATTTGTCTTTTTCTTTTGAAAACAACAACAACAAAAACTATAGTGATAAGAAATGCAAAAGCTATCAGCCACTAACCTTTGGCCACCTCCTGCACATGTATTCTACAGATGTTTTTCTTGCCTAAACCCTAGCAGTGATTTTTTAAAAGATTTACTTATTATATATTCAGTGTTCTCCCTGTGTATGCCTTCAGAACCAGATCTCATTACAGATGGTTGTGAGCCGCCGTGTGGTTGCTGGGAGTTGAACTCAGAACCTCTGGAAGAGCAACCAGTGCTCTTAACCTCTGAGCCATCTCTCCAAATCCGACTGTTTTTTTTCATGAGCTATTTTTCTGTCTTAGCAGTGAGAGTCTTCTCTATAGAGGTTTCAAAAGTCAGGCTGTCGGTCGTGATTTTGCCTCGACTGCAGAAGTTGGGGTGTTGGCATGCTGTAGTGTCATAGGACAGATGTAGTCATTGGAGTAACCAAAGAGTCCCCATGGCATGTCTGTCCCTGGGCTTGCATGCTCATATTTGGAGCACTGGGTGAGCAGTCCTCAAAAGGATATCATACCCCAGAATTTCAAGATAAGAGCTGTCCTTTTACCAGGTCTTATGATCCTTCCTGGCTCCCATTCCTCACACAGGGACCCAGATTTTACTCCTCAGAGGAAGCCACTGTGTATCTGAGTGGCCTGGGGCAGCTGCCTTGCATCCTTGTGGCATGTTTCCCCGCCACTGACATGCCAGTGATGATAGGCCAGGCACAGAGATGCTTAGACAGCAAGCCTGTGCCTGTGTCCTCATCCTGCCTTCCTGTGCTCGCTTCCCAACACAGGCAGAAACTCACTCGGAGGAGGCTGCTTTGTCCTACTTTGCATTACAGTTGGAAACATGCTTTTTTTTGCTTCTTGCCGTTTTAAATTCAAATCAGTAAGGATTATATTTTCTGTTTAACCATGTGGCGTATTTATGAGGATATTTTCTATTATAATTACGATTTTTCTTTTTAGAATTAAATTTTCTGTGCCTGTTTAGGAGGTGGGGGTCGTTCTGTTTTTCTTTTGCATTTAGGAGGAGAGATTGTTTTCTAAGAATTCCCCTTCTCTGCAAGTCAAAGCATATCCCCTCATCTGAATGCCACTGGGTTAATTTAACTCTGAGATGAGCCTTGAGCACTTCCTTTTTCCTCTTCAGATGGGTTTCTTGGTGTCCCTCAGTGCCCCCTGTCTCAGGAGTCACAAACCCTAACTCAGTTCACCAGGGGCAGCTGGCAGCTCATACGCAGTGCAAGTCAGTTGTGTTGCTTAACATCCAAGCGACCTCATTCCCCGTGGAGTTTGTTCTGTTTCTGTGGCCTCACCTCTTTGTGGCACCGCTTAGACACTTTTATAAATTATTGAGGCCAGAAATGTCTTGTATAGTGACTGATCATGTCTTACTATTTCTGCCTCATAAAGTTACAGGCGGCAATACTCAGCCTTCTCGGGGTCTCACCATGAGTGTGGGGAAAGCCAAGGAGGACTCCAGGCCAGGCCTGCCCCAGCACCTGTGCTGCAACTGCCCTAAGACCTGATCCAGCTAGGTAACCATGCGACTTCTCTGCACCCTCCAGATTTCGGTATGACACGAGACATCTACGAGACAGACTACTACCGGAAAGGAGGGAAGGGGTTGCTGCCTGTGCGCTGGATGTCTCCCGAGTCTCTCAAGGATGGAGTCTTCACCACTCATTCCGATGTCTGGTACGACCCATTTCCCTACAGGGCCAGCTTAGACCTTCCCGCTGCTGACCCAGGCTCCTGGGTCATTCTCCTCCTGGTCTCTGTTCACTGTTACCCATTGCCAGTGTGAGTTGAGCGTTCAGTGCCCCGTAGTTCTCTGTCTCTTAGACATTCCTGTGTGGAGTCCATTAGAGCAAAAAGGTATTCGTGGGACTCTAAGGAGTGTGTAGAACCAACCCTTCCTTCCCCTTTTTAGCTAGTATTAATTATGTTACCAAGAAGTGGGGATGCCAGAAGTCTGAGCTTCCACGTCTGTCTGCTTCTCCTCTGCCTGTTTGCCCTCTCTTTCCTCACTCTCAGTAGCTTAGTACTATGTCTATGACCCTACCTCACCTCACTGAACCTTCAGATCGAAGGCAGTGCTTTATTTAAAAACAATACTTGAGAGTCTTAGTTGTGGTTTTCTGATGGTCCCATCTGATATCTCTCTCTCTCTCTCTCTCTCTCTCTCTCTCTCTCTCTCTCTCTCACACACACACACACACACACACACACACACACACACACACACACACACACCACACACACACCACACACACACATACACGTAGATGTCCATTGTTGCTGACCCAAAGCATCCTCATTAGTAATAAACGTGCCCTGTGGTAGAAGCACACTGGCCAAAGGGGTGCAGAGTCTTCTCTGAGGCTTGTAGTGACAGGTTCCTTGGAAACGCCATGTAGAGGTCATCGGGTTCCAAAATACAACCAGAGTTCCTGGCAGGCAGGAGCCCTGGCATGTCCCCCTCCTCCTCGAATGTCAGCAAGTGTCTTGGCTTTCCTCTCGGGAGATCCTGTTGCTGTTGTGATACAGAAATGGTAGTTGTTTACTGCAACTGCAGATGATCACACAGAGAAGCTATCCCAGTAGTGACTGACGTCATTTCCTCAGCCTCGTGAACCCTTCCTGGTCAGAAGCCTGGGATCTTACTTGGAAGACAGGTGCAAATTGGAAATAGCATTTGAATATGACGCAGCACAGCCTGGCTGTTCCCTGACTCGAGGACGAGGTCTGTTCTGCAGTTAGCACATCCGAAGTTACCTCTTTACTGTCAAGTCAGAGCACTCTGCTCTGTGCTTAGAGGAGGTTGCAGGATAAGGCACACCTAGGGCCACACTTCATCTGTTTACTCTGAGCTTCATGCTTGTGGAAGCTCTGAGGTCAGCTTGCCGGATAGGAAAAGCGGAGTCGGCAGAGGGAAATCAAACTGAAGTCTCACACAGACTCCCTCTACCCCAGTTCTGGGTAGCACCTGTCACTACAAGCCTCAGTGAGGGCCTCGCAGGGTGCTCCCTGCCCATCTCCTCCACTGTGACTACATAGCTGTTAGGAACCAACGAGAAAAATGCCTGTATAAAGAGGAAAGGCATTCAGAATTCATTCCGCCAAATGCTAAGGCATTGGCAGTGCTGAGCATTTGTTTCCTCACCCAACCTTTAAGCACACAACAGCTGGGACAGCAAGGACACTGGGATGTATAAACTCTGTTTCTTAACTGTAACTGAAGCTGTGCTCTTGGAAGAACGGCAGCCATTTTAGAACGACTTCACAGTCCTAAGACAATTGCCCTTAAGTAGGTAAAACTCCAAAAAGAAATCCAGAGGGTTTTGTTTGACTTTGTAGGAGACCTTAGGAACATGGCGCTCGGAGGCACCCTCAGGTCAAGCGACGCCCTGGATGGCATCGATATTTATCACAGCTGTTACTTGAGCTTCTGTGGAGATGTTCCAGGGACTGTCCCCTCCCTCACACGGGCACGCAGGCCAGCCCGTGTCCCTAGACATCTTTTGTTATTTCTGATTGTGTGCTCTGTCTTCCTACCCTCCATCTGAGCAGACTGCTGGCGCAGGGCAGGAGAGCAGGGTGCCGGAGAGGGTTAGGCTGGAGGCTGCACGCTGAGTTTGTAGAGAGTCTAGATAGGGCACTCAGAGCCTGAGAGCCTGGGCTGCGCCAGGAAAGCTTGAGGGGCAAGGGAAGTTGGCCTGGAAGGGAACCTTGTCAAGACCAGTTGACAGAAATTGAAAAACCACATACATCACTCCTGTCTCAGGCCGCATTTCAGACATGAGGGTGGGTGCTGCAGCCTCCAAAGAGTGCCTCTGATGTGGCCATGCAGACTCTGGAGGGCAGGTTCCATGACTGACGCTGACAGGACACCCATTTCTTTGAGCCCAGGTTTTTCAGAAAACCATGATTTCACTGCAGAGCGTGGCTTTTGGGGGGGGGGGGGGCCGTCTTCTGTACAGTTGAAGACTATATGTTAGTCAATGTCAGTTCAAAAGGACCTTGGGTCTGATGGCTGCGGTTCTGTTTCTGTCCACCATTGCTTAGTGTCAATTTGTACAAAAACATTTTGTTTGTAGAAGGGAGCTGAAGCAGCGAACCAAACACTATGATTCAGTTAGAGGCTTCAGTTCTAGGCCAGGGTCCTCAGAGTGCTAAGTGGAAGATGCCTGCCCCGGGCTTTTCTGTGGTACTCAGCCCCGCAAGGGTTCCATGCGAAGCCGAGAGCTGGCTTGCAGCGGACAGCCCACTTCTTATTTCCTTCGTCCGACCTAAGTGTGATAGCAAATAGGCCAGGGAGGACTTGTGCAAAAGCAGAGCTTCTCCCTGAGAAGGTGAATTCACACTGCAAGTGACAGTATGGCTGTTACCTATCTGACGTCGCTGCGTACGTGCATCTCCTTCAGTTTGATCTTCCGGGCTGATGGGCAAGACAGCACACGTGGTAGAGTTCCTCACGGCTCCGCCTGCTGAGTTTATACCTCAGCCAGCCTCCAGACACGCACCGTGGGCCAGTGCATGCCACTCCTGTTTCCTACCTGACACAGCTGCCCCTCCCCACCCCCAGCCCCCAGCCAGTGGCTCCTGAGTTCTGTAAGGGACAGACGCTGTCATCTTCCTTGACCCAAGTTCAGGATCCTACGGAACTTTTAGACATGGCAAGACCCAGCTCCCTGCTTGATACCCATCAGATCAGAACTGTTTTGGGGAGCCCTGTTTTAAGACCTCTGAGCAGCTTCTCCTTTGTAGTAGTGTGGAGAACCATGAGCAAGAGATTCCCCAACTGGTATGAAAAGAGCCCCCAAAGGGGGCCAGAGAGATAGCTCAGAGGTTAAGAGTACTGTCCTCCGTTCTTCCAGAGGTCTTGAGTTCAATTTGCAGCAATGGCTCACAACCATCTATAATAAGATCTTGTGCCCTCTTCTGGCCTGCAGGTGTACATGCAGGCAGAACATTGTATACTTAATAAATAAGAGTCCCCAAAGGAAAGTAGTTAAAATGCTTAGCTGTCCCAAGTCATTGGCCAGGCAGGGACCTGATCCTCTGCATTCTGTGCTGAGCTAAAGCCAGTTTGGCTTATACCCGAGTAATGGCTAGGACCAGACACTGAATGATGCTGTGGATCAGACTCTTGTGGGCTGTTAGAAGCCCAGAACCTCAGCTGCCTCAGCCCTGCCACCTGATTACAGTGCCCTCTTCCGCACAGGAGCATTATTGGTGACAGAGGAGGACAGATTGTCCCACACTTAGCCAGGTGATGCTAGCAAGGATGAGGACACAGTCCTTCCTGTCATGCTTTTCTGAGCTACTCATGTTCTGTTCCCCCATAGGTCGTTTGGGGTCGTCCTCTGGGAGATTGCCACGCTGGGCAGAGCAGCCGTACCAGGGCTTTGTCCAACGAGCAAGTTCTTCGTTTCGTCATGGAGGGTGGCCTTCTGGACAAGCCGGACAACTGCCCTGACATGCTGTATGTATTTCCTGAGCCACTTAGGATTAGTAACTCGGGAGCCATACCCTCCGTTGCCTGTGGGTGCGAGAGAGGATTAGAAGAGAGCTTATCCATCCTTATTGGAGGAGATGAACTTGTCGGATCTGTGACTTGTGTAACATCTTAATCCCATCCTGTATTCCTTAGTCCCCCGGTGCTGATTGGCACTTTGCACCATGGTGTCTCAATGCCCCACCCCCCCCCCCACGCCTCTGTAAAATATGGAACGATAGCAATCCTGGCTCATCTTTTCCATGCAAAATTTAATTATTTTTAAGGCAACAGTACAACTGTTATTACTGTGAGCCGTATTTGAGAGCTCTCCCAAGCCCCGACAGGTCTGTATAGCCAGCTTACACAGAACTTCGTGGCTGAGAGTCACTCTCTCGCACTAGTAGGCTAAACCTCAGATAGCCCCAACACAGGGTCAAAAACCATCTGCTGCCAGCTTTATGCCTGTGAGCTGCATGGCCCCGAAGCAAGGCTATAAGCTCATCCCTCTTTGAACACACTCCTCGGCACGCCCTCGCTGGCTTCTGGTAAAATAAACATCCTGCGGTGGCTAGTCTACAGAATTGTCACGTGATAGTAGGATAACCACAGTGCCACATACATGTCAGTGCTCAGCCAGCCTGACGTCACAAAGCTCTTCAAGATAATCAGCTTGCATCAGCTTCCAGTTGAGGGACGTAAGTAGGTACCATTGCTTCTGTGGTGAGGCAGCTGTTACCGTGGAAAGAGTGTGTCAGAGCAGATATTCTCACTTGTGGCTAGAAAGTGAAGAAGAGGTTCTTACAGCAGCAGTTCTCAACATGTGGGCCTCGACCCCTACCGTATCACAGGGGTGGGGTAGGGGGTGTCACCCAAGACCATTAGAAAACACAGATATCTACATTGCTAGTCATAGCAGTAGCAAACTTAGATTTATGAAACAGCAGTGAAAATAACTTTTATGGGGGCTGGGGAGATGGCTCAGAGGTTAAGAGCACTGACTGCTCTTCCAGGGGTCCTGAGTTCAATTCCCAGCAACCATGCGGTAGCTCACAACCATCTATAATGTGATCTGGTGCCCTCTTCTGGCCTGCAGTACATGCAGGCAAAGCACTGGATACATAATAATAAATAAATAAATCTTTAAAAAAAAAAAAAAAAAAAGGAAAGAAAGAAAGAAAAATAATAATTTTATGGTTGGGGGTCACCACAACATGAAGAACTGTATTAAAGGATCGAGGTGTTAGGAATGTTGAGGACCCCTGCATTAAAGGGCAGCAGTCCTGGTGCAGTTGTGTTGAAGGTCCCCTCCTAATGACCTGGCAACCTCTTTGCGCCCCCTCTCAAAGGTTCTCAGTGTTGCCAAGCTGGGTACGAAACTTTCATACATGAGCCTTGGTAGGGCATTGAGCATCCAGATTTTATTTATACCCTCTTGAGCAGCGGCCTTGCTTTGTTGGTCCTTAGTGGGTCAGGAGGATGGCCTTTCCTGGAATGAGGCGCCAAGGGGGAGAAGGAGGTATTCTGATTGGCTCATCGGGTACAGCGAGCAGTGGACTTGTTTTTGATGGGCACACCTTAAGGCAGGGCTCAGCTGACAATCTGCATCCCAAGGATAATCATCAAAGTAGGTTCCCACTGATATGTCAAGACCAATATAGGAGTTTTCTAGAAATGCTTTTCAAAACAGGTTTGGCTTCACTCATGAAAGAATCCCAGGGGGGGGACTGTCAGGATTTCTTTACGTATATACAGAAGATGCTCCTATCTGCCTTCCTCCTGCCTACCTCTTTCTCAGCGCAGCACTCACTTGCATGGCTCCTCAGATGGTGAGGTGATGCACAGATGGAGGTTGGGTGTGCCGGCGGTGGGCAGAGCCTGACAGAGGTGCTAGTGACTGGGCTTAGAATCTTGTGAAGTTGATTTCAAGGTGTGGGCTAGCCTAGTCCCACGTGAGGCTCCATCGGTTGAAACTCATCTCGCGGGCTTTCTAACGAATTTAGAGCATCATGATTAGGTGACACACTGGCTTGGGCTCTTTGGGAGATTGCTGATGAACTCTGAGGTGGGGCTTCGGGCAGATAAAGACTCTCCTGTGCAGGGCGTGGTAGTACACACCTTTAATCCCAGCACTTGGGAGGCAGAGGCAGATGAACTGCTGTGAGTTGAGGCCAGCCTGGTCTACAAAGCGAGTCCGGGACAGCCAACGCTACACAGAAAAACCCTGTCTCAAAAAAACAAAACAAACAAACAAACAAACCTCCTGTGCATAGGGTGGGGGAGGGACGGTCAGCTTTACTTCAGGGTGTGTCTGTATAGGGTATGAGGCATGGCTTCTCTGTTGACCTCTCCACTGACTGAGAGGATTTCTCTAACAGAAGAATGTTTGTGGTGCTGTAGACCGTATGCTCATTTGTCATTTCCACCTCTCAGTGCTGCCACTGATGGAAAGCAGATACAGAAAGCAGCAAATATGGAACCTTAAGAGAGAGAGACAGACAGACAGACAGACAGAATGTAGCCAGGCTAGCCTGGTACTTAGGATAACCTTCCTGCATCAGCCTCCCCTCCCCCCACCCCAGAGCTGGGAGTATAGGCTGTGTTACTGGTACCCAGCTAAAACTTAATTTATTTTAATGTTGGAATTTGAATTTCTCCCATTTTTCTTCTGCCTCAACTCTGCAAGTGTAAAAGCCTTCTTAATTGGGAGGGCCTTAAAAAAGTGAGTGGGCAGTAGGCCATCTAGAGCCACTGGCTTGTTCATTGTCTGCTGTGCCCTATGTCAAGGAGAATGTGGCACTGTGTCCTTCCTAGCGGACGTCAGAAGGCCTACACGATGCAGGAGGACTACCCAGAGAAGCTCTGTGGGCCTGAATACTCCTGGTGGTGTCCCTCACAGCTTTGCTTTCACCTCAGTGGTACAACAGTGTTCATACTAGTCCATTGTAAAGACAGTACTTAGGGCAAGCTTTAAGGGATGGCGAATTAACATGCCTGCCCCTAAACTTGCATCAGGATACACCAAACCAGCATAGATACAGATACCAGAATCAGTGTTATTTCACAAGCTGAAAAACAGTTCAAAAGAACAGGTGTGAGTTTTGTTACTGTGGTTTAGGGCTGATCACAGGAGAGGTTTTGACATTTGTTTCGGAAACTCATGGCATTCCTGAAGTTGATCCATCTCCAGCTGACCGGATTTTTTTTTTTTTTTTTTTGGTATGAATTTAATATGCTTGGGAAGCAGCCACCTGCCATGGAAAGGCAGCGGACTTCCTGTTCCCAGCATAGAGTGAGGAGGAAGTTTACACACAGCAGCTGCTCTTGGGTATGAGATGATCGATTCAGGAGGCCGTTCAGAAGCCCCTTGGCAGATTGGGCTCCTTTCTAAGGAAGGAGCACAGTGAAAGGAGGCGTGCTGGCTCCTGTAGGGAGTGTGGTGTCCCGATTCCTGAGACACTGAGGAGAGGATGTGATGTGTCCTGGAAAAGGACACCCTTGGGAGTAGTCTGAAACCTGTTGGGTCTCGCATGTAGAGGAAGGGCTTCCATTGTATGGTTCTGAGGCAGGAACAGCCCTCGCTGGCCATGCTGTAGCCTCGTTGTGCCTGCATGTGACCCAGGTTGCTTCGGGAGTAGCTGAGTATCCAGCCTTGGGTATCCCAGAGTGTTTTAGCCTCAGGGAAAAGGCTGCCATCAAACAGCAGGGGCATCCAGGCTATCCACTCAGTTTGAATTATTCTAGCAAGTGCTGTGAGATTCAGAAAAGCCCATCATCACCATCTTTGCCCCTGGGTTTCGGTGCCTTAGACACAAACTTGGCAATGAGGTCAAAGACCAGTCCCAGGGTTCATGGAACCTGGAGAGCCTGAATCAAGTCCCAGCCCTAATGCCGAAGAATGGGATGACGGTTTGGACCCAGTCACAGAAACTCAGGTGCAGAAAACCATTTGTTCCATTAACATCTCAACATCTCCTGCTCCAAGTTCTCAGGATGCAGGATTCAGGGAGGAACTTGAACATTTTTATTAGCCCAGCGACACCAGCTCAGATGCAGCTGAGAGGCACTCAGCCGAGTCTCACTGCTTTTGCGTTTTTCCTTCCCCAGATTTAAGCCGCAAGGATGCTGGGAATCCCAGTGTAGAAATAAAGATCCTGTTTGCTTGAATAGGATCCAAACAGGCAGATGACGGTGTCTGCCTGGTGATCCCTGGCATGAACCGTATGCCAGCAGCTGGCCTGTGTAGCATCCCCTTTCCAGGTCCTAGCTGAGAAGTCGCCCCTAAAACAGCCTTAGCTGCTTGAGGATGCTAGAAGGGACCCAGTCAACCCTGTAGGACCTTCCAAAAGTCCGGTCTTAGGTGGGAGTCACCAGTGGCTGGTACGGTACTAACACCTGGCAACAGGGGTACCATAGCCATGAGCTGCAGAGCACATCTCAGCTTGCCAGTGCCTCACACAGACGGCAACCTGTCCAGCTCAGGACATGGGATGTGCTTGGGGGCTCAAGAGCCAAGAGGGGGGTGGAAATAACAGTGTGTATATACCCCTAGGGTAGAGCTCAGTCCTAGGGAAAAGTGGGGTATATACTTTTCAAAGAGGGGCATATTCTGTAAAACCCGGCTCCGGCTCACCAGAGCAGTGTGGTGGTTTTAAAATGTGCTCCTTAGTAGAAGCATTTTACCAGTTTATTAATCCCAGAGTCTACTGGAGAGTTTTCTTGTGGAAAGAGTATAAAAACAAGGTCTTAAATCGCACAGAGCAAAAAAACACTTCCTTTTAAGGGCAGCACTGGAAGGGGCTGACTCTGGAATGATTTAAAAGAAGCATCACATGGCTTGTTTGTGCTGATGTCACTGCATCAGTGCCCTGCTGATGGCACCTCCTCATCCTCCACCCCTGGCCACAGGGCATGGAGCCAGACGCATCTCATGTTCTTGCCCCTAGTTGCACTTTTTCTATTCAGGGATAAGCTTGTCAGCCAGAGAGGAAATTACAGCCCGGCCACAGCGATGAGTTCCTTGTGTTTACATCCCATTTTGATTAGGGTTTTTTGTGGGGGTAGGGGATAATTGGGGCATGGGAGAGCAGGCTGTTTGGCCACCTAACCAGAATAGGAGAGCATGCGACGTGGCTGCTGTGGATGCGGACCACACCCTCTTGTGAGCTCTGACTGACTGTAGACAGCCAGAAGAGAGCAGTCTCCCAGTGGAACCGTGGTTACTCTTACTCAGATAAGTAAAGAGTGGCTATAATGTTTGGCAGAGTCTCACTCCTACTCCATCTCTCTAGTTCCATGACTTTAGACAAACTATTAAGTGCTCTGGTTGGTGCTTTTCTCCTTACATATGAAATGTGGGTGTGCTATAATAAAGAGACATCTCTGCCTCTCCAGGACTAAGATAGCCCCTGTGCCCAGAGCTCTTACTGCGTACCTGCAGCCGAGCATCTACCACCAGGACCAGTTGTTTAGCTCCAGTGAAAATAACTAGCTGGCCTTGTTGCTGGTCCAGTTTGAGGTTTTTTTTCCACCCCCATAAGGATAGACATTATATTTTGTAGGGTTGTAAGCTGAACAGCCCTTGTTTTAACTACTTAACCTACAGAGGAGCTTATAAAGATCTATAAGTGAAGTGTAACCTGCTCTGCCCCAGTGGAATTCCACTTGCAAAAACAGGCTTCAAGCTGTATCTGTCCTGGCTGTAATTGACTGCCCCAGCCCCACCCCCAGACCTGTAAATGGACCTCCAACTCACCCTTTTCCATCCTCGCTTAATGTTGCTGCCTTCCACATGACCTGACTTGACCCCAGAGCTTCCGAGGAAACTGGCCCTGTGGGCAGCACAGACAACTTCACACCTACTTCAGCTGCTTTTGCTGAGTTCTCCCCTCTGAGGTTGTTTGCAAGGCCCATTGTGTTTTAAAAAAAAAAAAAAAAGTGAGGTAGCCTGGTGGTCCAGTGGTCAGCCCAGCAGACTGCCAGAGGCCTTACATACTCGAGGTTCCGTTTGGTGTATTTTAGGATAAAGCATCTGTCGAGCCAGGGGTTTTAAAACAACAGAACAGAATTTCCTGGAGGAACAGAGGTGCTCTGGTCTCGTGCTCCTGTGAATGAGGGCTGCTGGGTGGCCCCCACTTGCTTTCTGTTGTCTATCCTGTCCATCTGTCAGAGCCCGGGTGCGGCACTCTACACAGCTGAGGTAGCGGAACCCTGACTTGACTAGAGCATCCAGGGAAAGAGGGAAGAACAAGGGCACGAGTATAGACACGCTGGGTTTGTGTGTGCTCTGGAAGCTCAGTGTGTTTATTATACATACTTGAACAGGGAGGCGGAGTTACTGCATGTGGACAAACGAGGAAGCAGGGCTATTCCATACAGCTGAGCAAGGAGGCAGGTTTAGCTCATCTCTGCGGGGAAGCAGTCCTCAGGCTGTGAATGTCCAGGGGGAGAAAGTGAGAGTAAACGTGTTCCGCAAGCACCGTTAACGTTGCACTCAGACCTCAGGAAGGCTTTACCATCTCTCTGAGGATCACTAAGGAAGACTTTGCCACTCCCATAGGACTGCAGCATTGGGGTCCTTTATATGGCCCTGCGCATGTCAGCAATACACACTCGCTGAGGCCTTCGCTTGCTCGAGGCTTCCTTCACTGTCCACACCCAGGCCATTCCCGGTCAGGGTGGTGGCTGCACAGCCAGCCTTCCTCTTTTTCGTCTGTCTGGTGTGGCTGTTGGCCTAGGTGACTTGGGAGCCATTCCAGAGGTTTGTGACCTTGTGGGAGTGATGGAGGTGCAGCACGGGGTGCGGGGGTTTCACCCCTGTTCTTACTCACCTTGTAGAAGAAACCTGTGCTCAGGGCTTGTTGGTGTCTGCCTTGAGGTTTCTGGTAGGACTCTGCTTCCAGCTGCCTGGATCTTAGGGGCAGGGCTTTACCTTCATGGGACATGGCAGTATAGCAGGGGCTGGCCTGAGATAGCAAACTTGGGGTATGTGCTCCTTCCATCTGGCACCCCTGCTGCCTCCTTCCTCAGGTCCCCTGCCAGGGGCACCCTAGTGCTAGAAAGCAGCTTAGAAATGGCCTAGGTGGGGTGCAGAGAAGGATGGCTATCGGGGAAGGTGTGTCCCTGTTTCCTGCTTCCGATTCAGGGGACCATGCGTGGCTGGAAGAGGTGCTTCAGACAGAAATGAGGTCGCTTTATCTCTTAGCGTTGCCACCACTAATAATGGCCCTGTCGTGGTGGACTCTTTGACCCAAGACTTGAAGTGAGTTTGGGCTCGGCACTGTGGCTGGGCCTGTGTCCTGGCACATCCAGATGGGAAGCCAGGAGGTACAGAGGTGGCATAGTTGTCCTGGGCCTGCCTCTTGCAGCTCACCCCCTTTTCCATTCTTCCCCACCTCAGGTTTGAACTCATGCGCATGTGCTGGCAGTACAACCCCAAGATGCGGCCGTCCTTCCTGGAGATCATCGGCAGCATCAAGGATGAGATGGAGCCCGGCTTCCAGGAGGTCTCCTTCTACTACAGCGAGGAAAACAAGCCTCCCGAGCCGGAAGAGCTGGAGCTGGAACTGGAGCCCGAGAACATGGAGAGCGTGCCGCTCGACCCTTCGGCCTCCTCGGCCTCCCTGCCTCTGCCGGAAAGACACTCAGGACACAAGGCCGAGAACGGCCCAGGCCCCGGAGTACTGGTTCTCCGGGCCAGTTTCGATGAGAGACAGCCTTACGCTCACATGAATGGGGGACGCGCCAACGAGAGGGCCTTGCCTCTGCCCCAGTCTTCGACCTGCTGATCCTCAGACACCGGAAGCACGCTCAAACAGTAACGTGTGTGCCCCGCTCGGTGGGCGGGGTCGGGGTGGGGGGGGGAGAGCAGGTTCTAACAATCTTATTCACAAGCCTCCTGTACCTCAGTGGATCTTCAGAACTGCCATTGCTGCCCACGGGAGACGGCTTCTCTGCAGTAAACACGTTTGGGACCTTCCTTTTTTCAATATGCAAGCAGCTTTTTATTTCCCTACCCAAACCCTTAACTGACATGGGCCTCTGCAAACCTTAATGACAACACTTAATAGCAACAGGACACTCAAGATGAGTCTCCTCACTCTCTGCCTTTCTCTCTCTTTTGCCTTCCCTCTCTCTCTTCTCTTCCACTTCCACTCTCTCTTTTCTCTATTTTCTGCTTTACAATGGAAACATGTTTGCTGAAAGCCCAGCCGGGAAGCCTCTTTGTTTTTTGTTTTTATTTTTTAAACAGATTGACTTAATGGCTGTCCCTAGGGCTCCTCATCACCCCATACACACCTGCCTGACACCGTAGGTCTTTACAAAAAAAAAAAAAAAAGAGGAAATAAATGCACACACTGAGATGGAATTTTTTAACTCTATCTTTAACCTTTTTAGGGTCATCCAAATTTTTTAAAAGGGCCATTGTTCATCCATGGTCATCATTTTCATGCTGCCAATTTTTGCCAAAATCTTTTTGTTTTGTTTTGTTTCTTTTCCTCGCGCACACTCCCTGCGCTGATTTCCTTTTGTCCACAGGCATGGAATGAAACATGGCATCTAGTTGATGAGATCACTTGAGAGACACATTGGCTATGCCTCCGCTGTGCCCCGTGTGCTCTTACAGCCCACGTCCCCCCTCCCCAACCCTCCCTGATGACTAGGTAACTGTCTGGGAAAACCAGACAAGACGGGACTTGCTGTCCTAGAAGAAGGGCAAGTCTGAACTGGCTCCCTACCCCACCCACAGCACCTCAAGAATTCTAGACGGAATCGCCATGAGCAAGCCTGAAAGGTTGGGGGTGGGGGGTCCTTGCCCCAGCTTCCCTCCTGCTCCTCCCCCTCCCCCAGGGACTCAGCCGGGCTGTTGTGCAGATGTGCAAGGAAGGGCTTAGGACACAGAAGCAGCACAGGCAGTGGATTCAAGCAGTGTGCGCTTTGACGTGGTCTCTGTTATTAGGACTTCTTCTTGGGTCTCTCAGTTCTATGTTAGACCATGAAACATTTGCATACACATCGTCTTTAATGTCACTTTTATAACTTTTTTACGGTTCAGATATTCATCTATACGTCTGTACAGGAAAAAAAAAAGCTGCTATTTTTTTTTGTTTGTTTGTTTGTTCTTTATCTCTGTGGATTTAATCTATGAAACTTTCAGGTCTACCCTTCTTCCTTTCCGCTCACCCTCAAGAAACTTCCTATGCTTTGTACTAGAGTGTGACTCTTCTTCCTCTTCTCCAGTGGCCGGTGCTTCGGCGACATCATTTGCCATGAACTGTTAGATGCCTTTTTATAAATACACCGTCTACTCCCTGCAGCCCCCCATTCATCGTCTCCTAACCCAGAGGCTCTGTGAGCACAGTGCTGGTGAGGGAGTGAGGAGGGCAGGAGGCCGGGGCCTAGGCACTACTGGGTCCTAGTCCCTTCTGCACTCCTTCCCGCACCTGCCTGCACATAACATTGACGTCTGTTACAGTACAAGACATGCCACAAACTCAGGTCAGAAACAAAAAGGTTAAAAAAAAAATCTCACACATCTGGTTTACTGTTTATAGTCCCCACTGTTGAAAGTCACACTTTGCTTTCCCTTTTTGTTTTGGTTGTCACACACACACACACACACACATATATATATATGTATTTTTTTTCCAGTTTTGGGATACAACAGCAGTTTTAACTGCAGACAGCAGGCATTTGGATTATTATTTTTTTAATGGATATTTAATTCTTCTATCCCACCAAAACAAAAAACAAAGAACAAAAAGAAAAACCCAGCTGCTGAGACCTCAGGGTTTAGCAGAGCAGCGGGGCCCAGTGGCCTTTCTGCCACACTCTGTTCTCACCTGCACCAGACTAGAACCAGAATGTCTGAAGGGGCAGCCTCCTCGTGAGCAGGGTGTAGGGTACCAACACCCCATGGCTATGTTCTGGAGCCCACTCCCAGGTCAGAAGGCCCGAGTGACAGGCAGAGCTGACCCCATGGTGGCCATGGAGCCCTTTGCTGTCACTCCCTAGCCAGAACCTCAGGCCTCTGGGACTGAGGGTGCTGTTTTGTTTAGTTTTTAGCACTTCCTACCAGAGTGATGACAGCATGAGAGTTGCTTCTGGGATAGAAATATTTAAATTATGAGTAAGAAAAAAAGTTGGAAGATGGTGATTGCAGTTGTGACTACTGGAGATTAAACACAGAAAAGAAAGCTTGTAGTTTTCTCTGGTTCGTCTGTAATTTCAGACTAATGGCTCTCACTAGCCTCTGCCTCACAGTTCCACGCCCCCCCCCCCCCCCCGTAACAAAAGAAAAGAGAAGAGGAGGAAAAAGTTTATTAAGAAGGTATTTCATGTAGGAGTTTTAATTTATTTTGTGATACTGTTTTAATCATTGTAGAGAAGCCCCCATTACGAATTTAAATCCTGAGGAGAAGGGGTGTGTGTGTCTGTGTGTGTTAGTTAGATGGGACAGTTTTTGGTTTGGGGGGGTGTTTTTTCAAACATTTATCTACCTCACTCTTGTTTTTCACTTCTCAGTACCTGACAATAGGCCAATGATACCGGTAACCTCATCCATATCACAAGCCACATACCCAGATAATGCGGGGGGGCCCAGGATGGGTTTCTGGGGTCAAAGCAACACTAACTCAGTCGGCTTCCTCCCACTGTTCCCCCAAAAGCTCACCTTTCCTGGGACAACTTCGGTTCTCTTTTCTCCTTACCTGGGTCCCTCAGAGGTTTCCCTACATCCATCCCAGCACCCCCCAACACCCATCCCCCCCCCCCCCCCCCCCCCCCCCCCCCGCGAGCCCAGAGCACACCAGTGGAGCAGGGTCACCTGGCCATCCTCAGCTGGCTGACTTTGGAGTAGACGTTTATAGACTGAATGACCGACATATTTCATCCCGAAGAGAGCAGGAACTCGGGGCTTTTGAGGGCAGGAGGAGCCCACACATAGACTGTCTCAGAGTCCTGATGCGTGCACATGTAGGGTACCCTGCTGTCCCCCTCAGCTACTCCTGTGAGACCTGCACTGCGAGAAGGGTGCATGCCACCATTGCTGTTGTGGCATTGGTTCCTCTTAGAGGGACAGCCATGTCAGCAGTCAAGAGCGTCCCCCCCTCGCCCCTCTGCTTTTGACAGAAGGCCAGTATAATAAAGGGAGGCAAGAAAAATGCCTGCACCCTCTGCAGGCTGCTGCCCCCCAGGGCTAAACAAGAACTGACCAAATCTTGAGGCTGGAAGGCCAGCGGTTGGCAGCCAGCCTTCCCTGTGCTTTGCCTCTGTCCATCCCATCACTCTGCTGCTCACGGGGGTGGACAGTGCACTCCTCAATTCCAGCAGCTGCTCCCACAGGCCCTGGGGACTCTAGCTGGTGATATTTTCCCAGTGTGGAGAACTGCCTGTACTGCGGTTAAGCTCAGGAGCCCTTTGCCTCCTGCCAGAATGCTGCCCTTCTCTAGGTCCTAGGAGCTCGCAGGGTTATTGGGAGAACACTGTTTAATCAGGGGTTTCTACACTGTAGGTGACTCCATGGTATACTGGCCTCTCCTCTCTTCTGCACATACCTGCCGGTTTCCACAACTGGATTTCTACAGATCATTCAACTGATTTTAAGGGGTTTTTTGGGTTTTGTTTTCTTTTTTCTTTTTCTTCTTGGTTTTATATTTTAAAACTGTCTGAGCTGGTGGGTTTTTTTGTTTTGTTTTGTTTTGTTGTTTTATGTAAGTGTTTTTTTTTTTTTCTTTAAGTAGAGAGAAAACACTAACAGTGTAGCGCCCATCATAACAAATGCTCCAGAAACACTTAAATAAAGGAAAAGTTTGCTCGTATGATGGTGCAGTCATTTCGTTGGACTGACCCGCCCACCTTCACTATTGATTGCAAGGCATCATGCATCTACAGTTCTAGCCTGATTTCATGCTGACTTTCCCCACCTCTTCCTGATTTTCCCTCTTTATATGCTCCAAGTAATCTATCTTTATCAAGCTGAGTTGTAGCCTCTTTCATGCAACCCCCTTTTTCTGACAGGAGCTCACACTGCTTGAGGTAACATGAACCACTGAGGCACAGCATTCAGGTGACGTGAATATTGGGGCATTCTCCCACACAGCCCTTCCTTGGGGTAGCAGGAGCTGAACTGTGAAGACACAGTTAAACCTGAGCTGCGTGAGGCCCACACCAACCCATCTCCTTTCGTGAATGTCATAACATTTGACTCTTAGTTGGAGCAAGGCTCCCTCCTTGGGAGAAAGAAGACTATTGAAGGCCACCACTGGCTTCTCTTTCCAGCCTGTTTCTTATGACAGGATAATTCAGTGGTAGGAAAAGCAGCTACAGAAACATGATCATTGTGAAATGAGCAGATGGCAGAGTGCTTGGTATGCAGTAGTGGTTCTTTGGGTGGGCTAACAGGTGGGTGAGCTGGGTATGATGCCAGGCTGAGCTCCTGGAGCCTCCTTAGCAGCACAACTCTGTTGGCAGGGGCTGTACCTGAGGCAAGCAAGCGGTTGTGGCAAGGTCACACTGAGCTCAGGTGGGTGAGAAATCTAGGATGCTTACCCAAGGTCCTCTGTTGCCACTGTTGGGTCCTCCAAGAGTGGCCACACAGTGTGGAAGGCAACTCCTTTCCTAAACATTGGTATCCTGCGGGTGACAATATGACCCTATCAGTGTGCTTTGGCCCATTTTAACAGTAGAGGATTTATGGTTTTTTGGGGTTTGGTTTGTTGTTTTTATGTTACTTTTGTGTTTGTCTGATGTCTTTTCATTTCCTGGGCTAAGCAGCAACATTAGGAGACCTGGACCAGAGAGATCCACTCCTTAAGAACCAGTGACAATGGTCAAACTTTCTCACTCCACTTTGAACTAGGTGGTGGTACAAATGAGAGCTTCAAGACAGGATGTTTGTTTAAAATTCAACATCTCTTGCCAGAGATGCTGAAGATCCAGACCTTGGACAAGCCAGGGGGCTTCACTTCGGGCCTCCAACTTGGATGACGGGTTGGCAAAGTTTAGAGAAAGGAACATGGCCGTAAAGGGATGCCAAGCGGCAGAAAACCACGGAAACTGGGACCGTGGCTTGAAGAGAATTGCTGACAGAGGTAAAGGGCCTGGAAGGAACGTGAGCCCTAGTCGGACTTGGTGGTCTTGAAGGTGTCATACCACATCGAGGCTGTGACATCATCCGTGGGCTTTTGGTCTCAGATGATAAACTCGGCATCCTGATCTGGAGACTTCTCATAGAAGCTAAGTCACATTTTGAAGAACTCAGACTCCATTGCGCTCACAAGTAGAGTCAGTCTGGGGCATGACGTTAGGGATTAGTTTTATTTTGTTTCTGTGTGAACTTCATAATCACTGATTTGTGTGTCCACATTTGTGTCTGCATCTTTCCAGTAAACATTTTTTTTTTCAATTAGTCACTCTTTATCCTTTCCAATAGGGCTTCTAAGTCCAGTAGATTACGGGTAGTCAGTTGACGAAGATCTGGTTTACAAGAACTAATTAAATGTTTCATTGCATTTTTGTAAGAACATAGAATAATTTTATAAAATGTTTGTAGTTTATAATTGCCGAAAATAATTTAAAAACACCTTTTTCTTCTCTCTGTGTGCAAATACCTGTTTGTGGTCTTTTTCTTTTTTCTTTTCTTTCTTTCTTTCTTTCTTTCTTTCTTTCTTTTTTTTTTTTTTTTTTTTTTTTTTTTTTTTTTTTTTTGACACTTGTTTACTAGCTAGCTTTACAATATGCCAAAAATAAAAAATAAAAAATAAAAAAACAAAAAAATTAAAAATTAAAAATTAAAAAAAAATTTTAAAAAGGATTCTCTCCCCTCCCTTGGCTCCAAGCTGTGGTTCACCCTCTTTCCCACAATGCTTTGTGCTCTAGTTTGTAAAAAAACAACAAAAAACAAAAACAGAAAAGCAACAACAAAAGGAATGACAATGGTTTAAATAGTGCTTCTGTATTCTTCAGTGTCTCGGTCTGGAAACCCTTTGCTGTGGAAGGGAATTATCTTTTACTGGTTGTTTCCCTGTGGAGTACAGCGGCCTAAACAGATGGAAAGAACCAAGCACTTTGCTGGCTGTAGAAGTAGCAGGGTGTTGCCACCGAGCCACATGGGGTGGCATCTGGTTAGTGTGTCTTGGTAATTGCCCTAATTCTGCAGTGCCATAGACATGGGAGAGTTTCATGACACAGAATGGCTTCACGGTGATCACACAGTATGTAGGCCACTGACAAGTGTGCGCCGCCAACCCCAGTGAAAGCTGTGCCTACCTGTATTTTAGGCCGAATGCTGAAGATATATTCTTTCCAGTACAGAACAAAAACCACAACATGTTACTCCCACACGTGCCCCCATTTTTTTATAGAGTTAAAATCCATGACCTCTGGCTCCCAGTGCATTATTGGCCATGTCTCTACAGTTTGAGAACAGCTGGAATTTTCTAACACCAGGAAAAAGGTCTAGGAACCATTTGTGGGTTGGTTTGATTTTTTTGTTTGTTTGGTTGGGTTTTTTTGCTTTTTTTTTTTTCAGTTTCTCGTGGGTGTTGGACATTGTGCAGACATGTACAGAGGTGGACCAGATGCCTGTCTGGTGACATCACCTGTCTGCTTCCTAAGCCAGTGAGGTTGGAGTGAAAGATTTGCCAGAGTTTGTCTACCTCTGGAATTTAACAAACAAACAAGGTCAAATCAGAAGGCACGATGGAACAGATGCATCGCCAATAATGCATTTCTGAGTTTTCTTAAATTTTTTTCTTAAAAAAGAAAAAAAAGTTCAAAAAAGATAATATGGCCAATTTGTTACATAAAATAACTTTTCTGTGTATAAATTATTCCTAAAAAAAAAAAAAAAAAAAAGAACCCTCTGTTTATATAAAAAAAAAAAAACCAGTAGATGGAAAAAATTCAATGTTTTTGTATATTCTGTTGTAAGAATTTATTCCTGTTACTGCGACATACTCGGGACTCTTTACATTATGAAAAAAGAAACTTTGTCTATTTTGATTGGCTGAAGCTAAGGCCACTTGAGGTTCTATTACTCTGCTTTTTTCTAGTAGTTAAAGTACCACATGGGTTAAGTTAAATAAAAGAATTCTGTATGCACCTCTGTCTCCAAGTTTGTTTCCTCTCTGTTCTGGAACCATCTTCCACTTCTGCGGGGAGCTGAACTTCCCGTGGCATGTGCGTTCACACGTGTCACTTGGAAATGCTCGGTGCGAAAGCATTGCCGCGTCTCCTGACAGCTGAGTTTCTCCGAATGCAAATTGCTGTTGAGCTTGGAGAAGCCCTGTTAAATCAACTAGGAGAAAATGAGAATAAAGCTCGGGTTTCAGTACTGCTTGGTAGGCTAGTCTCCTAGACCGGCAGTTGACGAAAGGCCAAGGTGGGTTTGATACTTGTGAATCTGGGGGTGGGGCGGGGTTGCCAAAGACTTAAAATATGCGCATTTTTATATCCTTGGTAATACTTCACAGTTAGGGTACATCAGAGGATGCTGAAAAGAACTAAGAAAATCAGGCAGTGTGTGCCTGGCTGCAAGGTGATGCAACAAGTTAGGTTGCCCACAGGGACCCTGAAATGTCGATGACATCACAGTCTTTGACCTGGGAAGTTGGCAGGTGACTTAGGTTGGAAAATGCAGCAAGCTGTACATACATACATGCTAGACTCAAAGGCTTAAAAGCACTTTTTGGGGGGGGGGGGGCATTCAAGACAGGGTTTCTCCTGTAACCCTGGCTGCCCTGGATCCCATTGTAGACCAGGCTGGCCTCGAACTCACAGTGATTCGCCTGCTGGGATTAAAGCCGTGTACCACCACGCCTGGCTTTTTTTTTTTTTTTTTTTTTTTTTAATTCAGATTACAACTCAGTCGTTCTCCCATCACTCATATTCTCCTGTTCCTCCTACCCTCCCACACCCACCCTATTACTCTCCCTTAGGTCCATGTACGAGGGGGATCTCCTCCCCACTTTATACAGGCTAACAAGTCTCATCTTGGTAGCCTGCTTATTCTTTGAGTACCACTAAGGCTCCCCTCCAAGGGGAGTCATCAAATATGGGGCACCAGAGCTCGTGTCAGAGTTAGTCCCCGCTCTCTACGTAACTGTGGAGAATGTCCTGTCCATTGGCTAGATCAGAGTAGGGGTTCGATGTTACTACTTGTATTGTCCTTGGTTAGTGCAATAGTTTGAGCAGACACCCCTGGGCCCTGCTCTACCCGTTATGATGTTCTTGTAGGTTTCTAGAACCCTCTGGATCCTTCTATTTCCCTATCTCCTATATTTCTTTTACCTAGAGTCCCAGTAGGATGTCCTCACATCTATCCCAATCTCCTGGTAAGTGAAGACATTCATGGGCCATGCCTTTTGGACTAGTGTCCAATTATAAGTGAGTATATACCATGTGAGTCTGTTTCTGGGTTAACTCTCAGTATGATCGTTTCTAATTTCCTCCATTTGTCCACAAATTTCTGGATTTCTTTGTTTTTTATAGCTGAGTAGTATTCCGTAGTGTACATGTGCCACAATTTCTTTATCCATTCTTCAACTGAGGGACATTTAGGCTGTTTCCAGATTCTGCCTATTATAGCCACGCCTGGCTCTTAAACACATTTTTGAGAGAATGAGCTGGCCATCTCACTAAACAGTTGATTATAGGAAACTACTCAAAATGACAACATAAGGACACAGATGGAAAACTGAACACTAAGATGTAGGAGGTAGAAGCAAGTCAAAGGTCAGGGTGACTCAAGGCAGTGAGTCTCCAAATAACCAAATCCAGTGGGTATTTGGATTTATAATCAAGAGGTCATTTTGAAAGGGCACACCCAGCCGGGCGTGGTAGCCCACGCCTTTAATCCCAGCACTCGGGAGTCAGAGGCAGGAGGATCTCCTGGTCTACAGGAGCCTGGTCTACAAAGCGAGTCCAGGACAGCCAAGACTACACAGAGAAACCGTGTCTTGAAAAACAAAAAGAAAAGAAAAGAAGAAAGAAAGCACACCCAGCTGGGCATGGTGGCACATGCCTTTAATCCCTGTCTCAAAAAAAAAAAAAAAAGAAAGAAAGAAAAAGAAAAAGAAAGCACACCCTCCAATCTGGTATTGTCCCAGAGTTTTTGCTCATCAAATGCCCAGTAAGCTTCACCAGATAAGTCTGGAGGCCTTATTTCCATGGTATCCCACAGACTAGTGCCATACCTCCAGCTTGCCTTGCTGTGCCTTAAAAAGGACCTGCCTGCCTGGCCAGAAGCAGCTGCTTCAAAGGATAAAGGTGCTGGATTTTTCAAAGTTAGACCCTCCCCTGGGCTCTGTATTTTCTTTTTTCTTTTCTACACTTGTTTACTAGCTAGATTTACAGTATGCCAAAAACAGGAACAAAAACCCACATTCAAGCCACAAACTGAGGACCCATACTCAGAGCTTTTATTTTATCTATTTAATTCTTTGGTACTAGTGTGTTGGTGCTGACACACTTTGTCATCCACCCCCTCCCTGGGTATTCACAACCAACCTGCGACGGCAAGACTTTTTTATTAGTCTGGTTTATAGATGAACACAGTCATGCTTCAAACCTCCCAGCTGTTAAACCACCGGTGTAGACCAGTGTTTTTACACTGTGCTATCCAACACACAAAACTACCCACTCTCGGCCATAACTGAGCAGGATGCAGTGTATATTGCCAAGGGGTGCCAGCCATTTACAAAAAACAATGTAAATGGGTTCTTAGGGTCTTGACTCACTTAGGAGGCACAGGAGGGGAAATGGAGAACAAGTCATCAGTGGGGTCCTCTGGGCCTGCAACTAGGTATCTTTAAAACAAACATTTTTTAAATTTTATTTTTTATTATTTTTTTTAAATTACTCTACTTTTTTTGAACTCTTTTTTAAAAATATTTTTTGTTTATTATGTATACCGTGCACATCAGATCACATTACAGATGGCTGTGAGCCACCATGTGGTTGCTGGGAATTGAACTCAGGACCTCTGGAAGAGCAGTCGGTGCTCTTAACCACCAAGCCCATTTTTAATGTGTCTGGCTGGGTGCCAAGTGAAGTAACACTGGAAGCCACTCCCAGAACAGGGGGCCTCAGGTTTGGGAGGCAGGAACTGCTTGCTCTCAGTGAAGGGTTTCCATGGGACCAGCCATGCAGTAGTCTCTGTGCAGGTGGCCTGCACCATCCCAACCCACTGTAGTGTGACTTGGATCTGTCATATGTCAAAGGTTCCTGGCTTATTTGCAGAGGGAGTCTTATAAAGTCATTTCTTGCTGAGGCAGGCAAATTTCTGTGAGTTCTAAGACAGCCAGTGCTACACAGAGAAACCCTGTCTCAAAAAAAACCAAAACACACGCACGCACACACACACAAGCATGCGCACACGCACACACAGGGGAGCTATTCAGTTCCTCTGGTTTTGACACTGGGTTTTAGTGGCTACTCTCTCCTCCTCTTCCTCTCCCCATCGCCCCCTCTCCCTGCCTGACCTAGAACACATATAGACAGGCCTCAGGCAACACACTACCATTGAACTGTACCCACAACTCAGTCTCCGTAAGTAGTTCATTGGGCTGCCAGTGCTAAGCCACTGTGTTTGTTTTAGTTTTTCTGATATATGTAGCCAACAGTACTTCTGAGCATACCCGCATGGTAAGAAATTGTCCAGTGCTTAGTAGCTCCCTTCATCCACCTCTTTAGAGGAAACAGTGCTACTGATTGGGGCTTATAATGAAAGTGAGTACCCAAAAGACACTGACATGGTAAACACGCACATCTTTGCTGTGTGCAGCTTAGCACAAGACCTGGTGCAGTGCCCTAAAATGAAAACAAGGAGAGCGGTGGTTTGGATGAGAACAGCCCCCATAGGCTCAGACACTCTAATACTTGGTCCTCAGTTGGTAGGAACTGTTTGGCTTTGAACTTTTTTTTTTTTTTTTTGAGACAGGGTTTCTCTGTGTAGCCTTGGCTGTCCTGGACTCACTTTGTAGACCAGGCTAGCCTCGAACTCACAGCAATCCACCTACCTCTGCCTCCCAGGTGCTGAGATTAAAGGCGTGCGCCACTGCACCCGTAGGAACTGTTTGGGAAGGATTGAGAAGTATGGCCTTGTTGGAGGATATGTGTCACTGAGAGTGCACTTTGAGTTTTCAAAAGCCTATGTCTTTCCTATTGTGGCAGGGTGTCTGGCAAAAGGCAATTTAAGGAGGAAAGGTTTTATTCTGGTGTACAGTTCAAGGTGGGGAGTCAGGCCAGTCATGATGCCTCTGCCTTCAGGAATGGAGAGTGAAAAGGAAGGTGGGAAGGGAGAGGTATGACACGTGGGAGCTCACTGGCAGTAACGCACTTTCTAGGGCAAAGCTCCACCACCTAAAGATTCTACAGCCCTCCGAAACTGCTTCACCAACTGGCGACCAATCAGTCCAAGCACATGGGGAGGGGGGCGGCCATGGCTCCTATGCAAACAACAACAACAAATGGTTGCAGAGAAAGTGATAAACTGTGAAGACGATTGCCCAGCAGAGTATATGTAATAATGTAATAAATACCACTGAACTAAGAGAGAGAGTGTGGAGGCGGGAGGGAGGGAGAGAGGAGAAAGTCAAACACTGGGTGGCCCCAAAGCCATTCACAGGACCTGAATGACAAACTTGGTGGGGGGGGGGGGGGAGGGATGAGAATTTGGTGCCCTGGAACCAGGGCTCCACTGGCATTTCTGAAACTTCTGAGGCAGCTCTGTCGTCCAATCAATCCAGGTAGGACCACACAGCCTTAGGGAAACTGCTGGCTTGCATTGCACTGTTGTAGGCTTAGATTGTCTACCTACTTTAGTTAGGGTTCTTAAACACTCAACCTCACTCCTAACCCCACCGACTGGAGGAAGGCGAGAAAGAATGTTAACAGGCAAAAGGCATTCTGAACCTGTTTAGACATGGTTCCTTGGGCCAATACTACTCTGCATTGTCAAGATACCAGCAGTCCAGTCCAATAGCCAACACCAAACAGCCACACGAATCCGTAACAGTGCCGTGATCCAGAAGAAACCAAAAGGTTGTGCCGAATTGGCACGAGTCAGTGGAAGCGGCCAGAATCAGCCAGAGTGCAATGAGAAGTTCTCTAGAACGCTTCTTTCTGTGACGTGAAGACCAGCAAAGACCAGCACAGCACTGCACATCAGGGGAGCAACGCAAAAGCTTTCTCCCACTGTCCATGGGGCTCTATTTATACCCTTCCAAGCATCACAAAAGACCACAAGCCTTCTCACAAGATCTCTTCCAGAAAAACACCACATGACACAACTAAGTCTTCAAAGAAACCAGAAACTTCCACTTCGTCTTGTCATGAGTGCCATAGCTCCAGCTCACCAATGCCTTGTGAAGCATCTGCCTTTGGGAATTTTCTTCTTGCTTCGGACACTGGAACAGCTGTGACACTATGTGTGTCCACCCACCCCCTTCCCTGACCCCTAGCCGTTGTAACTGTCTCACGAGGCACCTCCCTGGAGCCTCTCACAAGCACAGTTGGCCCTCCCACCCAGGCTTGAAACACTTCATCTGAAGGAGGCGGCGTCCCACTGCTGCTTCCCTGGAGCTGCTGCACTCCGAGTCTGGACCTCCCCGCTCTCTTCCAGCATTTCTCGGATGATGACTCGCAAGGTTTTGCCCAGAAGGCTGGCTGGGAGCCAATGGGACAGAGGCGGGACATGGATGAGCGCTGCGTGCCCGCATCCGAAGTGCAGAGACAGGTAATAGGTGTAATCACAGATGTACCTGCAACCACATGAGACTCCCATCACTCCTGGGTCGGGTAGACTTCTAGACGGAGTTAAGCGCAGTTTTCATAAAGCACAGGGGGACTGCCCCTTGAGTTGGGTTCTTCTGATGGAGAACGGACATGGGGCTAAGGATTCGCCGGACAGACATTGGCTGTTGGACTCACAAACCAATGGCCAGCACGTGATCAGGACAGAACCGAACCAGACTTTAAAACAACCAGTGGTAAAATACCTTCACCACAGGGACTCCCTCATTTGTATCTTCCCTCAGACATTTCTTATCCCTTGAAGAGAGGAGGAAGTGCTTGGTGGGAGGGGCTACCAGCATTGGAGAAGAGGTTAAATTAATCTGCAGGGCCTAAGACAAAGGCGCTTAAGGGACCAAAGCAGCCACCTGGACAGCATGAGATAGCTTCTTGAGGCTGTGGAAGGGACTCAGAAGGACAGTCCCCTCTCTCCACACCTGTTTGGCACATGGACACCTGGAGCGTACCTGCCCGCATCTCGGGAAAAGGCCACCTCCACATCCTCAACAGCAACCCGCCGGCAGACGTCCTTCATGCTGACAACAGACAGCATCACTTCGGGGCCACCTGGAAGGCACACTCCACCATCTGGCCGGAAGCCTCTTACGTCTGTATCCCGATAGCCTCGGTTCTTGCCACACTGCTCCAGAAAGACAGCCTTGGTGGACGAGTCCATGCCCACGTGCACAGCGAGCTGTGTGGACACCTATATCAGAAGTCCTGGGACACCAGATCACTAGATGTACAGAAAGGCCTAGCTGTGGCAGAGCTTCAGGGTACAAAGCATAGTAAGCTCCAAATCCACCAGGAAACCCCAGGACCCCTGCCTAGGCTGCCAGTTAATGGCGCTGGAGCAAAAGAAGCATCTGTTTGGGTTGTTTGGGTAAGGTGTGCTGCATCTACACCTAAGGACTTGTCTATTTCAAATGGCTCTTACAAGGTGTGTGTGTTCTCTTTCCCCAGAGATGAGTGGGCAAGCAGGTATCCCAGGTGCCTCTGGGAGAAGCTAGCTTTTAATGAAATCTTGTTTGGTTGTTGCTTTTGGAGACTTGGTTTCTCTGTGTAACAGAGGCCTGGCTGTCCTGGAACTCCCTTTGTAGACGAGTCTGGCCTTGAACTCACAAGAGATTTGCCTGTCCCTGCCTTCCTCAGTGCTGAAATTAAAAGTATGCACCACCATGCCTGGCTTAATCAAATCTTATTAGACGTCATTTTTCCTCTTTTGAGAATAGTGGCAGAGGATCTTGTTGAAGTATTTGGTTCAGTGTCTTACCATGGGGTGTTGCGTTTGAGTTCCTTCATTCTATGATCTTTGGGGGAATGGATATCTGTACCCCCTTTTTTATACAGTGTTTATGTTTGCTTACTATGTAGGCAGAGTGCTTTTGTTTGCTTGAAACAGAGTTTTGTATTCACAGTGTAGAGCAGGGTGGCCTGGAACTCACAGCGATCCACCTGCCTCTGCCTCCTGAGTGCTGGAATTAAGTGTGTGAGCCACCGCACCAGGATCCTGGCAGGATGCTTTGGAGCCACCGCACCAGGATCCTGGCAGGATGCTTTGGAGCCACCGCACCAGGATCCTGGCAGGATGCTTTGAAGGTGTGTTGACCCTGAGTGGACTACCATCTGACCTTCCCAGGCCCAAAGGCTTTTTGCCTTAAAACCCTCTGAACAACCAGAATTAGCCATACACGCGGCTTAATTCAGGTCCTCATAGATGTGAGCAATCCTTGAGTCCTGGCTTGAATACAAGATTTCCATTTCGCTCCCTCCTCTGCCTCCCCCTTCCCCCAGTCATCTTTTAAGCTCTACCCCATGTTTCAGCATAAACTTGTACACAAATCCAGAATCTTACGTCAGAAACTTTTAATTCCCATTGCTGATGGGGTCCAGGGATGGGGGTTAGGGGTTGGAGTTGGGGGGAGGTATGCTCCAACCACCAAACTTACAACAAGGCCCAGAAAGTTCCTAGGCCCTGAACCCATCATCAGCCTCCCAGGCCTACTGCCTTGCCAGCCATCACTTACCTGTGGTTGAAAATCTTCCCAGATTGTGGCGAGCCTCCGTTTCACCTCCCTGTAATCCACAGGCAGCTGCAGGATTCGCAGTTCTATGTTAGCATCCACCCCTAAGCCCATCTTGGAGAGTTCCTGAAAAACACAGTAGAGGGACTTGCCTCAGGTGCCTGGGCACAAAAACTGGGCTGGACTTTAAAGGACCTAAAAGGAGCCCCCAGGGTCTTCTCTGGGCCTCAACCCTTCCCACCAGGTGTAGAGAAACTCAAAGCGACCAGGAACCAAGAAAACAGCCACAGCTTACTTAGGGGCACTTGGTGAAATGGGGCACCCTAGGGAGACACATCTATCTGAAACAAGTCGTGTTTGCAGCACTGAGACTAAGATGAGCCGGAGCAAGAGGCTGGGAACACACATGGCAGCAGAGGTAGCTGGGATAGCAGAAGGAACTACACGAGCCTGATGCCTTCTGGGGGTTGGTATGACTTGCTGTTCTCAGCAGCAGCTGACAGGTGGCTTGCATGTCACAAGACAAATAAATCATGGAGCCTAGCACCCCTGGTGCTAATCCGAGCACCAACTGTCCAGTGTAATCCGATGAGTCCCTCGTCTGTCTCTACCAAAGGTACAACAGGGACATCCACCCAAGAGGATGGGGGCCGAAACGTGAGAAGCCCGCAGATGCTAGTGGAATGCCTTGTCAGGTGTGGACTTCTCTGGGACAATAGGAAACCATGGAAGGATTGTGGTCAGGAAGCCAAGAACTTAGAGCTACCTCGTGAGCAAAATGGAGGAGGTAGAAGTAGGTAGGGCTATCCTGGGGTCAATTTGAAGTATCCAGGGGGAGCTGGTCCCTTAGCTCTGTGTGCCTGGAAGTGGCAGAGAGGTTATTTGTACAGACAAGATTTTAGCAGCAGCAAAAGACACGGGTTTTCTTTTTAAGAGAGGACAGAAGGAGGAAAGGAAGGAGAAAGAGGAAGAGAAGAGGAAGGGAAGGTGATAGGGGAAGGGAAGAGCAGGAGGGAGGGAAAGAGGGGAGGGGAGGGGAGGGGGGAGAGGATGAAAGACAAGATGAGGCAGTGAAGGATGTGGGCATCCTCCTTCTGGGCAGAGTAGAAATAGGAGGTGGGTTTGGAGGGGAAAAAAAACAAAAAACAAACAAAACAGGAGCCTGAAGCTGGGCAGTGGTGGCGCACGCCTTTAATCCTAGCACTTAGGAGGCAGAGGCAGGTGGATCTCTGTGAGTTCAAGGCCATCCTGGTCTACAAAGTGAGTCCAGGACAACCAGGGTAATACAAAGAAACCCTGTCTCAAGAAAGAAAGAAAGAAAGAAAGAAAGAAAGAAAGAAAGAAAGAAAGAAAGGAAGAAAGGAAGGAAGGAGAAGAGAAAAGAAAACCAGGAGCCTGAGATCTTAGAAGTGTGTGCTTGCTGTTGGTTACAGTTCAACCAGGCACATAAAGCCCGGCTTGTACTTCGATTTTTGCGTATATTGTTTCCGACTTCCTTTCCTGGCATTTCCTGGTATCCAACTGTATCTTCTGGGATCCCACAGATCCCCCAGGAGAGCCCAGACCTATCTTCAGACCTGTCTGTCTGTGCTGACCTTGTGGAGGATGAGGTGCTTCTGGACAATGGTTAGAACCTTCCAGGCCTCAGCTTCCCTGCCTGTGCAATGCAGTCACAAGTGCCCCTCACAGGGTTGCTGTGAGGGCAAGGCGGTACAGTTGGAGGGCCACGTGGAGGAAAAGGCTGCTTAGATCTTGAAAAGCTGGAAGGCTGCCCAGCAAAAGAATGTTCTGGAGCAGAAACAATGTCATCTGGAGGTGTACAAAGGTCCTTCTCCCTGCTCCCTTTCTCTCCCTGCCCCTTTCTTTACATTTTCTCTACCTTCTTTTCTTCCTTTGTTCCTTTCTTTGCAAAATTCTCTCTCTTTCCCTTTCCCTCCCCCCCTCTTTCCAATCACCCCCCCCCCACAACACTTATCATGTCATCATTGTGTTCATGAGTCTGACAGTCCAGTGATCATCTTGGCCTCGCAGCTCTACACACGGGAGTCACAATGGCAGAGATGTTCCCTTTGTCAGCATGTTCCCTTTGTCCTGAGAGGAATCGAGAAAGCTGGCAGCCATCAGGTATCACTGAGCCCCCGGCCTGGGTTCTAACACCATGCAGACTGGAGGCATGTGAAGGGAGCAGTTAAAGCCAGACCTGGGAGAGCTCACCAGGCATATGTGAAAGAAGCATTGCTAAAGACAGGAATATGGCTGGGTCTGAAGGTTGGAGCCACTTGCCTAGCCTAGCATGCGTAAAGGCTTGGATTCCATTCCCAGCTCTAAAGAAAGAAAAGAAAATGAGGACTGGCCGAGGGAAGAGGCGAGATACAGGCCAGCCATTGGCAGAGTGTGATGCAGCCATTAAAAGGACTTTACAAAAACTACTGAAACTGAAACCCCTGAGACGGGATAAGTAAAACGAGTTAGGATCATGCACTGTTCCTGAAGTCCTAGGTGGAAATGGAAGCACGCTGGCATGGTCAGCCCTGAGCACACATTCGAGGCTGATGCTCACTTCCTGCTACGCTTGGTAAGATGTGGACAACGTATAATAATGGTATTAAGTAGCCCAGGTGTCATCCTCGGCTGCCCCTGGAAGGCCCCTGGCACTCTGTGAGGCATCTCCCTACAGCCTCACCATGAGTAGATACTAGCCCCGTCCCACAGAGGCGACAACCAAGGTCCACAGGGACACAATTAAAATGGAAGAAAGCTGCAGGAAACAGCGTCAACAGAGATACAGAGGGAAGCCTGGGGAAACCCCAAGGGCTGTCCACAAACCCTTACTCTTGTCTTGAGAAATCTGGGGTGCTGGTTAAAGGCGACTCTGCCTAAGCAATGTGAGCGATGTCAAGTTCTGTCCCCCACATATGATCCTTGCCCCTGCTCTCCCATTTCCTTTATATGACTCTGATGGGTCAGTCCTTGCCTGGAAGATCCAGGAATGAATGACAGAGACTCTCGATCCGGTCACTGTCTCCTAATACTTTGGGTCATGCAGCCCATTAATAAAAATGTTTGCCATGGCATGCCTGCTCATTAGCTGGTGTCTGGATGGCACAGGGCACAGCGCACACTTCAGTACCTCTTCCCTGGTGGTCTGGTGGGTAGGATTCGTGACACTCACACAGAACTCAGGCTTCATTGTTCTGTAACGGCTTTTCTTAATTCTTTGTTTGGACCTACATGTCAGCTTGTCTTCGCGTCTATAAGGGTCACAGGAATTGTCCTCATTTCCTTGTGGTTCACAGCAGTCATCGTATCTCCTATGTGTGATGTTGTTACAAATCATTTTTATGAGATTTCCTGACCATAATGTGAGGATTGGTTTAATTAAGGCAGAATAGCATGACCCTGAAAACCATTAGCAGGTGGAGATGCTTTACAATGAACTGAAAGTGAGTCGAAGAAGACAGGCTTTTATAGCACCACTGGGTCCCTTTCCCCCAAGGATGAAAGGCCCCCTCTCTCTAGAATCCTGGGCCTGAGGGCCTGTGTAGACAACAAACAAGCCAGAATGCCATGCTCAGTCCATTCAACGCAGATTGCTAGAGGTTAAACTCCTATTTTTATGGCCTATCCAAAGAACTTTGCATCCATGGAGGTAGCTGCTATTGAAAATAATTAATTAATTAAGGAAGGAAGGAGGTGAGAAAAGAGAAGAGAAGAGAAGAGAAGAGAAGAGAGAAATATTGGGGCCAGAGGGATGGCTCTGTGATTAAGAGAACAGGCTGCTCTTCCAGAGGTCCTTCCTGAGTTCAGTCCCTAGCATCCACATGCCAGTTCACTAGTCTATGACAATAGTCCTATGGAATCCAATGCCCTCTTCTGGTGTGCAAGATGTACATACAGATGAAATACCCATATACCTAAAGTATATAAATAAATCTTTTAAAAAGAAAGAGCCGGGCAGTGGTGGCCCACACCTTTAATCCCAGCACTTGGGAGGCAGAGGCAGGCGGATCACTGTGAGTTCAAGGCCAGCTTGGGCTACAAAGTGAGTCCAGGACAGCCAAGGCTACACAGAAAGACCCTGTCTGGAAAAAACAAAAACAAACAAACAAAAAACAAAAGAAAGCAAGCTGAGCATGGTGACACACATCTTTAATCCCAGCACTCAGGAGGCACAGGCAAGTGGGTCTCCGTGAGTTCAAGGCCAGCCTGGTCTACAAAGCGAGTCCAGGACAGCCAATGCTACACAGAGAAACCCTGTCTCAAAAAACAAACAAACAACAACAAAAATAAAAATAAAGAAAATAAAATAGTATTTCTGAGAATGTAGAGAACTTAGTAGTTCCTAAACAAACAATCAAACCATATGACCCAGCACCCCCACTGTTGACTGTATACTCCCAAATGGAAAGCTTGCAGCTCTGTTCACAGTGGCAGAACTCTTAGCTTGGTGGTGGTAGCACACGCCTTTAATCCCAGCACTCCAGAGGCAAAGACAGGTGGATCTCCGAGATCCAGGCTAGCCTAGTCTACAGAACAAGTTCCGAATAGCCAGAGCTACATAGAGAAATCCTGCCTCAAACAACAAAACAAAACACACATACACAAACAAAAGACCTCATTTCCTTTCTTATCTCTCCTTTCGACACCCCTCCATTTTAAAAAGATACTTATTATTATGTATAGAGTTCTGCCTGCATGTACACCTACTCACCAGAAGAGGGCACCAGATCTCATTATAGATGGTTGTGAACCACCATTTGGTTGCTGGGAGTTGAACTCAGGACCTTTGGAAGAGCAGTCAGTGCTCTTAACCTCTGAACTATCTCTCCAGCCCACACCCCTCCGCTTTTTAATTTAAATATCTGTTTATTTTGTCTGTATGTATGTGCATACCTGCATGCTATGACTCACATGTAAAGGTCCCAGGACAACTTGCAGGAATTGGTTTTCTTCTTCTAAACATGTGTGTCCTGGCGACCTGACACAGGCTGTCAGCTTTGGTGGCAAACACTTACCCATTAAGCTATCTTTTTGTTTGTTTGTTTGTTTGTTTTTTGAGACAGGGTTTCTCTGTGTAGCCTTACCTATCCTGGACTTGCTTTGCAGACCAGCCTTGAACTCACAGAGATCCACCTGCCTCTGCCTCCCGAATGCTGGGATTACAGGCATGCACCACCACACCCGGCTCCCACTAAGCTATCTTGTTGGTCCTCCATTTTGGTCTCGTGTGTCTCGGGCTGGCCTCAAGCTGACAACGTAGCCGAAGTAGTAGGACCCTGCACTCCTGACCCCTCCTGCCTCAACGTCACAGTGAGCTACAGTGCCATGCATCATGCTCAGGTCCTCTGGAAACACAGTCAGCCAGTGCCCTTTCTTTCTTTAAAATTGGAAAAGGAGCTGGGCATGGTGATGCACACCTCTAATCACAGCACTCAGGGAGGCACAGGCAGGTGGATTGCTGTGAGTTCGAGGACAGCCACGGCTAAAAAAAAGAAAAAAGAAAAGAAAGAAAGAAAAAGATAAAAGGTAAGAAAATTAGAAAATGAGGGGCTGGAAAGATGGCTCTGAGGTTAAGAACACAACTGTTCTTCCAGAAGACCTGTGTTCAAATCCCACATGGCAGCTTACAACTGTCTGTCTGAAACTCCAAGATCTGACACTCACATAGACGTACATGTGGGGAAAACACCAATGCGCGCACACACACACACAAACACACACAAAATAAAGGTAAATAAATTTAATAAAATAAAATTGGGAAAGGAGAGAGAGGTAGGGCCTCACTGAATAGTTCAGCCTTGCCTAAGGGTCTGACTAGATCAGTGGTTCTTAGCCCATGGGTCATGACTCCTTTGGCAAAACCCAAATATTTACATTATGGTTTGTAACAGTAGCAAAATTACAGTTATGAATTAACAGTGAACAGATGGGGGGGCACCACAACATGAGGAACTGTATTAAAGGGTCACGGCGGCGTCAGGAAGGTTGAGAACCACTGTTACAGGTTAGCATGCTTCAGCCTCCTGAGTGCTCTCAGTACCAATGTGCTGCTCAGTGACGTGGTGAATCTTGAAAACATATTAGGCAAAGTAAGCCTGTCACAAAACTCAATACTGTATGATTCCACTTCCACTAAGTAGCTGACACAGCCAACTTCAGAGAGGCAGGAAGTAGACAGTAGCCATCTGAAACCAGGTGGAGGGGGAGATGGGTCCCCATTGTAAAATCAGCAGAGTTTCAGCTCTGCAGATTCAAGAGTTTTGGACACTTGCTGCACAACAATGTGAATACACTAGGACCCCAGGGCGGGGGAGGAGGGGATTGCAGGTGCGGGGGGGGGGGGGGGGGGAGAGGGAGGGGGGTGGAGGGGGCAGTTACAGAATTGAATAGGGTTGATGGTCAGATAACGCTGTAAATGGACTCACCCAACTATGTGCACTTGCAAACTTAATGGTATGTATAGTTTACATCCGTTTAAGCCATAGCTTTACTCTCCGGCAAATGTTTTGTATTGCGTGTTTGTTTGTTTCTAATGGGGATAGCCTGCTCTCATCGTGGTTTGTAGCTTAACCCAGAATAACTTCCTTGGGTTTTACACAGACCAGTAGTAAAACTGAGATCTTAACTAAGCTGAGCCATTTATGTGCCTAAAAGTCTGCTACAGTTCCGTCAAGTCACTAGGACTGAAGAAAAACAAGAGGAAACAGTCACATGTGCACACATCTGTGCATGCATGTGGAGGCCAGAGGCCAGCCTCAGGTGTCTTCAGACACCTACTTTTTTTTTTTTTTTAAGACAGTGAGCCCTCTCGCTGGCCAAAAGCTACCTTACCAGTAAACCCAGGGGATGTTCCCTGGTACCACCTCCTCAGTGCTGGGGTTAGAACATGTACTACCATGCCCAGGGGTTTTTGCTTGGGTTCTGGGGACCGAACTCAAGTCCTTACGCTTGCACGTACACTTGACCATCTGAGAAATCTCTCCAGATAATAAGGTCTTACAAGTGCGAAAACGCAGGGAGGTTCTAGCAAAGACACACAGAATAAACATTTGTGGGGTTTGCTTAGTTGCTTGGTTGGTTTGGTTTTTGGGGGGAAAGGGTTTCTCTGTGTGGCCCTGGAACTCACTCTGTAGACCAGGCTTAGCCTGGAACTCAGAGACCCACTTGCCTCTGCTGCCTGAGTGCTGGCATTAAAGCTGTGAGCTGCCACCACGCAAAGACAACATAAGCATTTTTGATGGACAGAAGAGTGGTAAGGGTCACATTATTTACTCAGATTCCTTTGTTTTGCCCACTTTAGGGTCTTTTCAGGTCCCATGTAGGGCATCACAGCACGTGTAACTGTCACATCTTCTCTTACCATGACATCCTTGCTTTTAATGGCTTTGCTGGGTCTATGGAACACTGGCCAGACACTGTATACTCGGTCCTGGAATCTGTCTTTTGTTCTCATATCAGTGTGGGCGCTAGGCTCAGAGGAGGAAGACTCTAGAGGTATAAAGTACTACGTAAGTGTCACTATAGATGTTGACATCCATCACCTGGCCGGGAACTTTGTCAGGCATCTTCACCATAAAGTGTTCTTACTTCACCACCCGGATTCTGAGCCAGGAAGTCCCTGTGCACAGTCAGCACCTGAGGAGGATTAAGCTCTCTTCAAGGCTGGAAGCATCTGCATAATTTATGCACCTGCAGAAGCCACTGCCTCCCTCGCCCACACTCTGATCTACATAGAGAATATACATGATTCTCTTTAGAGTGGTATAGGCTCCTGGATATTCATTTTACACATCAGGCTATGGTTGGACTCCAGCGTGCTTTCCTACTCCCTGCCCTTCTGTTCCAGCAGTATTGCAGGCATCTGTGAGTCCTTACCTGTACTAAATAGTAGACTTGGGCTGGAGAGATGGCTTAAGAGGTTAAGAGCACTGGCTGTTCTTCCTAAAGCTCCTGAGTTCAATTCCCAGCAACCACATGGTGACTCCCCACCATTTGGTTTTTTGTTTTGTTTTGTTTAGTTTTTTGAGACAGGGTCTCTCTGTGTTAGCCTTAGCTGTCCTGGACTCTCTTTGTAGACCAGGCTGGCCTTGAACTCACAGGAATACCTCTGCCTCTGCCTCCTGAGTGCTGGGATTAAAGGTATACACCACCACGCCAGGATCCCAACCATTTGTAACGAGATCTGGTGCCCTCTTCTGGAGTGCAGGAAGTACACTGTATACATAGTAAATAAATAAATCTTAAAAAAAAAAAAAAGGTAGACTTAAGACGGATGCTTTTAACTAACTGCCCTTCTTCCATACATCGATGACAGTGTGCTTCAGTGAAAATTATTTGAACATTTACGCCGACCTTGGTCTCCTGACCAGAGGCAGTGTGTCCATCAAGTTCCTTCCTGTTTATTTCGGGGAGTTTCCACTACCTGCTTTTGAACTGCGGCTGACCTCCATTCACTGAAACCACAGATGAGAAGTGTCAACTGCGGAAGTCTATCCATGCCCGTCCTCCTGCCCTCATCCTCACCAACACACTGTAGTTCATCAATTCAGTGAACTGCTGAAGAAGTGTTCTGAACGGCCAGGCTCGGTGGCGCACTCCTGTAACCCCAGCACTCTGGGGGCAGAGGCAGGCAGAGCTCTGTGAATTGGAGGCCAGCCTGGTCTATAAAGCAAGTCCAGAACTGTCAGTCTACACAGAGAACCCTGTCTAGAAGAAGAGAGAGAGAAGGAAGAAAGAAAGAAAGAAGAAAGAAAGAAAGAAAGAAAGAAAGAAGTGCATGTATGCTCTGGCCTTCTGGCATTTAGCATTTAATTCTTTGTCAGAGTTGGGAACTTCTTATATGTTTTTGGCTGCTATGAGCAATAATGCTTGGCATTACATCTATGGAGTTGAGCTATGGAGAGCCCTGTTCTTCCTGGACCACACACTCTGGCAGCACGGGAAATACTGAAGGCAGCCCTCACTCACTTGGTGGGGACCAGGCCAGACTTCTAAGGGTATCACCAGGGCTCTGCTCCTGCCCCACCCCTTTTTAAATAAGTTACTTAGTTTTATTTTATGTGCAATGAAGTTTTGCCTGCATGTATGTCTGTGTGAGGGTGTCAGATCATGAAGTTATAGACAGTTGTGAGATGCCATGTGGTTACTGGGAACTGACCCCAGTCCTCTGGAAGAGCAGTCCGTGCTCTTAACCACTAAGCCATCTTGTGGGGGACGGTCATTCTAAGACCCCCGAAGCTCATAGTAAGAGCTCCTCTTTCTGGCTATAAACTAGCTTATCCAGTAAGACTACTGGTAAAATCAAATTAAAGGCCAGCTGCCATGAGCAGCAGTTCCGGGAACTTTTTCCTGACTAACCAAATCTTTTTACAACTTCTCTCTCATCTCTGGAATTTCTCCCCCTTCTGTGGTTATAGCAGCCATAAAGGTAGACACCTGCTGGAGCATCTCACAGTTAGGTATCCATAGCAACACTAGCTTATGGAAATACCCATCCCCCCACCCCCGCCTATAAAAACCCTGTGAAATTTTTCAATAAATGGGGCTTGATCAGAATCCAGACTTGCCCTCATTTCTTTGTGTCTCCTGTCCCCCCACTCGTCTGCCCTCTACACAGGTAACCATGAAGACCCCCGCAGGCTGGGAACACCACCTCTCCAGCCCCCTGCTTCTGATGCCTTAAAACAAACTGTGGAGGAGAGTGACCCTGGAAACCGCCCCCAGAATGGCAGGTCTGAACTCAGATTCCACGGCGGCCCTGGAGACTGTCTGGGCCTCTTTCTCACCTCTACCCTACATCTGTTCTCATCACTTCATTGGGGATGTCATACCTGGGGCATCCAACACCTGCAGGGCCCTCCTAGGCCTATGGTTGCCAGCCAGGTGGAGATGCCTTGAATCAGATACCACCCATCTGTGCTGACATTGGCAATCACAGCTCTACCCTGTCCATACCCTGGACCAGCGTTCCAAGGCTGCAATCTCTCTGGGATGGTCTTTGTTTTCCAGCTGCAGGCTCCGCCCCACCACCATCCTGCTTTCATGTTGTATTTCTCTCACTAATAAACCTTCTACAAGGATATTCAGACAGGGACTGATGAGCCCAAATGGTGCTCCAGAGACAGAGAGATGATCAGAAGGTCTGTGTCCGATGTCTTCCTCCACAGATACCCGCCTTATTATTTGACACAGGAGCTCCCACCTGAAGCCTGCCCATTCTACTAGTCTGGTGGCCAGCAAGTCCCAGGGGTCCTCCTGCCTCTGTATCACCAGCATGCATTTCAGGTGCATGCCGGTACGTGCAGCTTTGCACACAGTTTCGGAGTAAGTAATTGAACCTGGGACCTCATGCTTGCCTGGCAAGCAGTTTACTGACGGAAAGTCTCTCCAGTGAAATTAAATGTTCATGTTAAACAACACAAACAGAAAACAAGCCAAGAAGGGCTGCTCTGTCTGGCTCTCTGAAGTAAATTGAGAACCCTAGATTTTCTCCAGACTAAAGTGAAGTTTAGGAGGACCCACAGGAGGGGCCAGGGCAGTTGTTATTGTCCTTTTGAAAATAATCTGTCATTTACTATGGCTTGTTGGTACAGAAATGGATTTAGAGTGTTTAACTACTCTGATCTATCACCTTGCACTCTATTCATTTTTAAAACAGTATGGAAGGGGCCTGGAGAGATGACTCAGAGGTTAAGAGTGCTGTCTCCTTTTCCAAAGGACCCAGGTGTGGTTCCTAGCACTCACAGAGTAGCTCACAACCATCTGTAACTCCAGTTCCACAGGATATGGCACCCTTTTCTGGGCACCTCATACTCTCGGCTCATGTGAGGTATATAGACACACATGCAGGCAAAGCACCCATACACCCATACACCCATACATATAACATACCACACACCCATACATAAAATAAAAGTAAACCTAAAACAAAACAAAACCCCAGCATGGAAGGAGGATGAAAACCATTTCATCTTTGGAGATAAAGAGAAATTCCCCCACATATGAAGTAAGCAGTAAGAGCCTACCCTCTTGGCTACTTGGGCTCTGTATATTTGAAATGCTGTTACATTTATGGCCTTGGCACAATGGATCTAGGTATGTTTTACAAAATCGCTCTTTTAGTGCAGTGGTTCTCAACCTTCCCAATGCTGTGACCCTTTAATACAGTTCCTCATGTTGTGGTGACCTCCAAGCATAAAATTATTTTATTGCTACTTCATAGCTTTTGATTTTGCTCGTGTTATGAATCAAAATATAAATATCTGGTATGTGACCCCTATTTGGGTCTCAACCCACATTTTGTACTACATTACGTGCCACATTTTCTTGCCTTTGGGGGCTCAGATACTTCTAGAAGGCTTCTAGAAAATCCTTTGGAATGGGACTAAAGAGATGGCTCAGTGGTTAAGAGTTCACTTCCCAGCACTTGGGAGGCAGAGGCAGAGGAATCTCTGTGAGTTTGAGGCCAGCCTGATCTACAAAGTGAGTCAAGCTGGGCGAGGTGGCACACGCCTTTAATCCCAGCACTCAGGAGGCAGAGGCACATGGATTGCTGTGAGTCTAGGACAGCCAGGGCTACACAGAGAAACCCTGTCTCAAAAACAAAACAAACCAAAACAAAACAAAAAAGAGTTTCAACCCAGAACCCATATGGTACTCACAACTGCCTATAACTCCAGTCTCAAAGGATCGAACACACTGGGTGTGGTGGTGCAATGCTTTTTAATCCCAGTGCTCAGGAGGCAAAGGCAGGCAGATTTCTGTGAGTCGAAAAGCCAGTCCTGCCTCTACAAAGTGAGTCCAGGACAACTAAGGCTATCCTGTCTTGAAAAATAAAAAAAAAAAAAAAGATTTGACACCCTCACACAGCATATACACAATGCAAAAAACCAATGACTATATATGTATATATAATATATATAGCCTCATTTTAATAAAAGAAAAATCTTTGGAATGAATCTGATGTGTTTTCTGCCTCCAAAACTGGAATACCTAGTAATTTAGTTAGGGTTTCTATTGCTGTGATGAGACCCATGATCTCTCGGCATCTCTCCCTAAAGGAGCGCATCTAATTGCAGACGGCTTAGAGTTCCGAGGGTCAGTTCCATTACTGTGGTCCCATGCTCCACTTCCTCCTTCTGGGCAACTAGATGCCCAGCTGGACAGGTGGGGTCGGCTGGATCCCAGTAAGGCTGGGAGTGTGTGTGTGTGTGTGTGTGTGTGTGTGTGTGAGTGTGTGTGTGTGTGTGTGAGTGTGTGTGTGTGAGTGTGTGTGTGAGTGTGTGTGTGAGTGTGTGTGTGTGTGTGTGAGTGTGTGAGTGTGTGTGTGAGTGTGTGTGTGTGAGTGTGTGTGTGTGAGTGTGTGTGTGAGTGTGTGTGTGAGTGTGTGTGTGTTGTGAGTGTGTGTGAGTGTGTGTGTGTGTGAGTGTGGTGTGAGTGTGTGAGTGTGTGTGTGTGAGTGTGTGTGAGTGTGTGTGTGTGTGTGTGTGTGTGTGTGTGATGACTATATGACCTCATATAAGATCCAGATCAAGGGCTGGAGAGATGGTTCAGCGGCTAAGAGCCCTGTCTGCTCATCGATTCCCAGCAACCACATGGTGAGTGTGTTCTTCTCCAAGGTTTTCAATGTGTTACAGCTCTTTGGGTGACAGCAGTGGGGTCTGCTTCTTCCCTTCGGAGTGTCTAGGCAGTGGAGTGTGCAGGCACCTGATGAAGGAACAAAGCCTATCTGGGCAGGTGGGGCTGAGGGTCTCAGTCTGGCGGTGTGAATGCGCAGAGAGAGAGAGAGAGAGAGAGAGAGGGAGAGAGAGAGATGCCCTCTCCAAAGCAGCTCTGCAGGTGTTACTGCCTTGTAGCTCAAAGCTTTCCCAGTGACACAGGAACAATTCTACAATATTGGTGAAACAGCTTGTGCACTTTGCTCGGGGTGAATGGGGTGAACCTTGGGGAGTGCGAAGGGATTTCCAGGGTGGGCTCATACCATTGCTTGAGGCTCAGATGGCGGGAATCCTTTGTTTGTGTGGAGAGGCATTCCAGGTGCTAGGCTATATGGCTAACCAGGGAGGTACATGTGCCAGGGCGCGCAGGCCCAGAACAGGGAAGGAGAGAGCCTTACGCCTGTTCCTCTCAAGACTAAGATTTCCGGGATTTGGACACATCTCCACCTCGCTCCAGCTCCAAGCTGGTTTACCTGGTAGCACAGGAAGCACGGTGGTGGCACACAGGCAGACATGGTGCTGGAGAAGGGGCTGAGAGTTCTACATTCAGTTTGGCAGGCGGCCAGCCAGCCAGCCACTGGGCCTAGCTATGGTACTTGAAACCCAAAGCTCACCACCCTCCCCCCCTCCACTAACAAGATTCCTCCAGTAAGCAGTAGGCCACACCTATTCCACCAAGGCCACTCATCCCGATGCCACTCCCTAAGCATTTAAATATTAGTCTATGGGGTCATTTTTATTCAAACCACCACATCCCACTCCCTGGCCCCCACAGGCTTGTAGCCATATCATAATGCAGAAATGCGTTTATCTAGTCCCATTTCAAGAGCCCCAGTCTATCAGTCTCAATCCTATTTGAAAATCCAAAGTCCAGGCTGGAGAGATGGCTCAGAGGTTAAGAGCAC